>NC_041355.1:9244312-9479312 GCF_900634415.1 Cottoperca gobio | reverse complement strand
ACCAAAGTTTAACTCCACGCAATGTGAAGATGCTAATTTGTTTCGCCACCGGAAGGGAAAGTCTTCGCTTGCATAGAATGGAAGTAAACGGGAGTCGAATGTTAATATTGCGCATGTTTGACCGTGCCATAATATATTTTAATTCCTCAGCCATCCAATGTAACAATGAACTAATCTTGAAAGGTAAGAGCCATTATGGCCATTATACATTATTCATGTGACACTAGAACAATCATGAAGAGAAACCTGGGAAGTGAGGGAAAAGCAGAAGACAAAAATATAATAATGTATTTCTGTTTGAGGGAAGACTTTATCACAGCAAAAATATTGGATATTTAAAACTTATTGAGCACTAAACAATTCTGCTTAACACTTACCAACTCCAGTGATAAGGAGAAGGAAGGAAGCAAGAACAACTCTTCTGTTTTTCTTCACCAGCGGATGGGACACCCACCTGAGCAAAACATTTTTTTTAAATGAATATCTTTGTTGTTGTGAGTGGGATAACGTGTGTGTGTGTGTGTGTGTGTGTGTGTGTGTGTGTGTGTGTGTGTGTGTGTGTGTGTGTGTGTTTGAGTGGTTTGAACTCACCCGCAGCAGTGTGCAGAAATCTGTGTGACAGAACTCAAGGTGCTGAAGGACCACTGGGAGCTGCAGTAAGACAGAGTCGCAGGGTCGCTATGGAGAGAGCGGAAATCAGACTTCATCTCACATTCAAAGCACGTGCAGGTAAAGAAGGGGGAGAGCAACATCACATCAATAGTTCTACCTATAAGACCCACCTGATTTTAAAGAAGTTATTGAAAGAGGAATTGCCATTGCTGCCCAAGACGTCTTCATTTTCCAGATTCTAAAGAAGCAGCAGATCATAAAGTAGTTGCAGTGTCAAGTAAACAACTACACTATAAACACACACACACACACACACACACACACACACACACACACACACACACACACACACACACACACACACACACACACACACACACACCTCCCTGCAACCTTGGAAAAAAAACTGCAAGGCATATTTAATTTGGAATCTTTACCCTCTCTTGACATGTTTAAAATACTTCAAAATATGTTCTTACAGAACACAGTTTTTGCTTTAACAATTGCTATTATTTGACTTGATTTGTCTAGCCTCTGATTTCTGTTGTGTTTTTTGTTTTTGTGTATGTTTTTTGTGATGTTATCTGTCCCTGTTTGTACCATCTTGACAAAAACTCCCTGGCAAAATAGATATTGTATCTTAATGTGACCTTTCTGGTTGAAAAAAAGGTTTTCAAAAAATGTGTACCTGATACTTTAAGTTACTGTGCTCTGGGGAGCCGGCGGCAGCAGCAGGCGAGGGATGAGTCTGAGGTTTGGAGAAAGTTAGAGGACCAAATGTCATCTCTCCTGCTTCTCTGTCCTTGTCTCTGCCCTTCCATCCCTCGATCTCTCCATCAGACACAGCTCCCTCTTCATCTCCCTCCAATACAAAGGCATCATCAATACTAAACTGCGTCGTCATGGTGATTGCCTCTTACAGCCTGAGGTCCTGTGGCTCGATGCTCACTGAGAATTGAGAGTAAAGATTAGTGATACTTACAGCTGAAAGAAACATTTTATGGTATATTTTGTATCATATCTGCAATGTCAGACCAACAGTGCACGAGTTATGAAGCTACAAAGTTAACTTTAGGGTGTAATCTTTGCAACTGTAAACTTTACTTACGCGCACACATGCCTGTACGCACAAGAAAATAGTAAGGAGCTCGATATCATCTAACGATAGCTATGTAATTAACTTTATACAAAGCTAAAACGGACAAAACAATCCATAAAGTCATAAAATAGCTACAGTACTGCCTCGACTTGGCCTACATGTTTAAGCAGACGGGACCAAAAGTCAACTTAAGTGAACCAGCAGCAGCTAACGGGCTGTGGCGTTGGTCGCTGCCATTGTTTGGTCTCTTTCCGCTAGTTGATCAGATGACCAGGAGGAAAACTTATCTTACTTGTCTTTAGTTAATCTTTTTTTCCGGGGAGGCTGAACTCGACTCCACGTTGTGAAGACACGGGTCACATACTTGTAAACTCTGGAAATTCTCTACAAAGTCTTCCTTCCACTCTTTGTTTTGTTCTTGAGAGCGAAAAATTATTAAAGGTTTTGAGTCTTTTGCTTTTTTTTTTTTTAACACCCGGTTCTCGATTGCACACGTCTGATTACGCCCAAAGATCTCCTCGTGAGTCAGAACACTTAATCGAGTGTCGGTTGGTCGATAGACACTTGAGATCAGTGATGGGGGAAATCTATGGAGCTGAATCCGATCATTTAAAAAACTCAATTGAAACTGGATCATCCAATTTTTATCTTGAACCTTGAAAAATACAACAATATATTAAAACAAAAATAAGTGTTTTTTTCAGGTTGAATATCATTTTTATTCAGTTCTGTAATTCTTTAAAATAAATTATTTTCATTTTGATATTTGAGGTCTTTCATTTTCAGATATTATGTTTTGAGATTCAGATCTTATTTCTTTCAGTTTCAGACTTTTAACTTTGATCAGGCCTGGGGGCGTGGCTTTAACTCAGAGGGGCGTTAAATCATGAGTGACAGCAATGTGAAAAAGGACAAACAATTATCAAAATCATTCTTGAACTGGTTGTTTCAGTTCTACTCATATATATTGTTAGGCAGTTTTATCAGCTCTTTGTATATTTTTCATACAACAATCTTAAACTGTAAAGAAACGTACAAAGAAAGAAAAAGTACAATATTTACCTCTGAACTGTAGTGGAGTATACATATAAAGTGTCATGAAGGCTGAGTGGGACACATAAAATCATTGATAATTATGTGGCAATGTCAATTTGTAGGGCTTTTTCATCCATGCAGAAAACCCTTTAAAAACCCTCAATATATTACAGTCCATTAATCTATGTAAACCCTAATGCTAATGATCCGGATGATAACATGCTAAAATTAAGTGACTGACTACTGTTCAGAAACTATACTGGTTTTAGTGGTAAATCAATTTGGTTAAAGTCCCTCCAGCTGGGGATCATGATAGTAACACTACCTAACAAATTAAATGCAGCACTGTACTTAAAAATAAACTAATACATTTAATGTTCCCATTAACACACTTATTGGCACTCTGCCTCCATTATTTTGGTACTTCACTGATATGTTATAATTGTTGCTCACAAATGTATGAACATTGTTTACTGCCAATTAACACAAACTCAGCTTGAGTTCCACCATATTTGTGTCTGTGTATTGTACCCAATGCAACCTTTGACTAAATCAAATTATGTGAAACACTTCATACAAATTGAAAATGAGCAAAAGTACAACTGCTTATCCACCCTCAACAACTCCTTCCACTTGCCAAGTTATAATTGATGATAACAAACCTGGATGTAAGCACTGATAAGTAATAAAATACTATATATTTGCAATGCAAAAATAAAGGCAAAATCAAAGCAGCAATAGAAATCATCCCATTTGGTATCTGTTGCCAACATATGAAATCATGTGATTTCCAGCAAGTCAGAAGACCTGCAGTATGCAAACAAACATCTCTAAACCAACAATCACAGATTAATCAATGATGGTTGCAGTTTAGAGGAGCAGACAGTCAGAGGTGGTAGATGAAGTGAACAGTGAAACAATTACTGGTAAAAAGAACTGGTGACTGAATTTGGATACATTTGGAAATTCAAGAGGTGTGAGTTGTTTAATGTTTCTTTGACTTTTTTGTTGAGTAATTACTGAACCCAAGTAATATGTTTTTACAGTATCTCATAAATTAGTCATAAAGATCTATAATGTATCCTCTGGGATTAATCAACAAGGGTGTACTTGTGACAAATGGAAGCTGTATCTAAATTATCACAGTTTAAAAAGATTTGATAGAGGGCAAAATCACTATGTTTCAAAGATTGTGTCACATTATTGATCTTTTTTCCAGCTTGGTGCCATATTCATTTGGAAACCCTCACTTGCAAAACAGCGTGCCAATTTCATTTTACTCCCTTTGCTCTGTTCTCCGTTTTAGATGAAACGACAGGTTGTGCTCTGCTTCTTGCTGCAGCTCATTTTTGAGGTAAACTTACCAGAGAAATGTAAAATGATCTCTTTAAAGCTTACGCAGAATGTTTACATTTATCTTCCATAGCTATTATTATACTAGTTGACTAACTGCTTAAAACTTATCCTTCTTGGCTCTTGAATTTGGAAGCTTTCCCTGACATGTCTAACAATGTGTTTATATTTAGCTTTCTTCAGGCACAAATCTCCGGGTGATACCTGGTTCCACTCTGGAGCTGCCCTGTTTCACGTTTCAAAATGACTTCACTGGAGCGGCCATCACCTGGAAATTCAAAGGTCTTATTATATTATATATTAATCATGATATACCACTGTTCTCACAGTATTGCAAAAGTTCAGAGTTATATATTTGTTCAGTTTGATCTTTTTATGAATGCAGGTGAAAATGTAAGTGTCAGTGCTCAGTCGGGCTCGCCTGGAGTTAAACAGGGTGGCAGGTATCTCTCTATATCCCCTGTTACTGCTGCCAACGAGGGCGAGTACTTGTGTTTCATAAAGGAGAACAACATGGAGATGATAGTGACATACAGAGTTACAGTTGATGGTGAGGAACATGCACACTTCTCTTTTCCCATATATAGACAGTGGAGTGTTTTTGACTTTGGGTAGAATGGATATCACATTCAACAAAAAGCTGGAAAAGTCTAAAAGGGTTTGAAGTGTTTATTCCTCTCTCTGCAGCATCCATTAGCTATACCATTAAGGTATTCGAAGGCTCCACCATTCGCCTCCCGTGCTATTTTCCACCTTCCAGCCAAGTCGAGGCCAATGCACTTTGGTTCAAAGATTGGGGTTTTGACAAAAAGACACGGCTGGACACAGAAGACGATCCAACAGCTGATAACAACAGAGTGGCGCTGCTGTATCCACTCGACCATGATCAGACCATCATAATCAGAGACGCTGTCATGGAGGATGCTGGAACTTACCTTTGTCAATCTGCTGAGGGGCAGAAGCTGAGCTCTGTATATATCATTGTTGAAGGTAGGTTTGGCACTAGGAGACAGTACAGGTCGGTTATCTGTGAGGAAAATTAGATTTGTAACATTGGGTTGTCTTGCTGCTAAACAGAAAATAGTTTTCTCCAGCCTGTTTTAGCTTGAGCAGTTGGTTGTACAAGTTTATTGATTTGATATGGATGGAAGAAGCTGCCGCCACATTAAGGCACTTTGATCGGGGCCTAGAGGGATTATGGGATACAGTGAGGTCATATTTGAACTCCTTACCGGATTATGTGTAATGGTGTAACCCTATATATCTCTTTGTTTGCTTTTGTGTATGTATAATGAATGTATATAATGTATGTGTTTAATGTCCAGTCGGTTAGGCAGTCATTTCTCTATACTTCTATATTACTGCACAGTCCAAATGAGGAATTATTTTTTACAAATAGTAGGTACAACATTTATGTACATTAATCGTTTGCTTAACTTTCTTTCAGTTGCTCCTACTGCTCTTCCTCACTCGTGCAGCGGCTTCATGACAGCATGGGAGCCCTGCCTGGACGAGAACAGTCGCACAGGGGAACCCATGTTGCAGGAATCCATCACAGAGTTTTCCATGAAGCTGTATTCTTACCTCAGAGAATCACAACCCTCCAGCAACTTGCTCTTCTCTCCTATCAGTATCATCGGGCTTCTGTCCAATTTGTTGTTAGGTATGACAAAGGAAGCAGGTTCCTCATTTCTTAAAACACCATAATTGTTGTTAATTATTCTAAAAGTATTCTTATTGTCAACTAATCCCATGATACATCAATGAGCCTATAATGTACCTTCAGTAGGAACAAATTGGCTTAGGGCTGAGAGCCACAGACATGGAGGTGAATAATTGAGGGGACAGAAAAATACATTGAAGGTTCTTTTCACAGAATATGTTGACAATGAGAAGAAATAAAGAATAACGCCAACCTTATGCTTTAGGATTCTTTGGTCTAACAAGAGACATTATCCCTTTGTTACCGCTGCACATGTAGACAAGATTAACTTGTATATGACTTATAGGAAGTTACATAAAAAGGTTTTTCACTTTGAAATGTCACAGGAGGTATTCTCTACTTATATTAAATGTCAGAGACACTTTGCAGCTTTCAATTTGACTCTAAAGTACAGTGGTATTTCTTTTTATTTTACGTCACAGGATATGTAACAGGATTTTCTTCATCCCGTCACCTTTAGGTGCAAGGGGTGACACCCGGAAAGCCATTGAGAGAGCTGTCTGCGTGCCTCACGAGTTCCACTGTGTCCACCTCCAGATGAAGAAGCTGAGAGAGAAGCTGGCCGGCTCCTTGCAGATGGCTTCTCAGATCTACTATAACCCACGTATAATTATCACTGTGTGAAGCTCTCAGAATAGCTCCCCTGCAGTCAAATAGATTAATGCAGAGAATCTGAGTGCATAGAAAAAGATATTTATCATTTTAGCTCATCATGGTTTCTTTCTTCTTTTCCTCAGAAATCAATCTGACCCAGTCCTTTACTAACCAGTCCATCCAGTTCTATGATGCAGAACCCACAATGCTGCTGGGGACCAGCGAGGAAAACACAGAAATGATCAACAGCTGGGTGGCAACTAAGACCAACAATAAAATCCAGCATTTGGTCGACTCTATATCACCCAGTACACAGCTGATGCTGCTCAACGCTGTCTCATTTAGTGGTCAGTATAGTGTCTGTACACAAGTGTGCGTATGTGCATGTGCAAACTAATAAACTGTGTGTATGTGTGCTTCAGGTCGGTGGATGGTCAATTATGAAATGAAATCCAAGAAAGGACTTTTCACAAAACTGGATGGGGATATGGTGATGGTGCCGCTCCTCTATCACCAGAAATACATGACGGCTATGACATATGTAGTTGAGCTAAAGGCACAGGTGAGGAACAGCCGACACTCAGCTTGGGGGATGCTCCTTATAACTCCACACTCCTCGCTTGAGAAGCATCACGTTTTTAAGATTTCTTCAGTATCAAAGTTATCCAGTGATAGTTGTGTTCACGGGTACATTGCAAACAGGCACTGCTAATAGCTTATTTGGCATACTTTTAATAGTTCCGAATTGCCAAAATGCAAACAAATATAGACAAAAAAGAAAAGAAAAACAGGTCTCTCGTAATACGGTAGTCCACTGCTAACTGACTAACTGACTAACAGAATGTTTTATGTTGCATTCATAATTTGACATTAGAGTTGATGGGGGTTTTCTCAATGTTGTCAGTGTAAGACTGTGAAAACACCGGCTATACAGTCACAGCTGGATTTTTTTCATTTTGCCAACAGGTGGCGAGGTTTGCTCTCACGGGTGACAGCAGCCTTTACATCCTGCTGCCTCGCTCCAACAAAGTGAACTGACCTGCAGCAGGTGGAGGAGAGGCTGACGGACACAGCTGTGCGTCAAATGATAGAACAAGTGAAAGCAACATCTCCTCAGCATGTCGAGGTCTCTCTGCCCAAAATCAAGCTGGATGTCCAGCCAGACATGAACTTGCTTATCAAGAAATTAGGTTGGTTCATCTTTCATGGTCCATCAGACTCCTTCAGTTCAGTAATAATTGAAAACCACTCATGCTTTTAAGCTTGTGAGGCCTATTACTTTATCAAGCAGCCAGGAGACAGACATTAAGTCTCTTTTTCTGAAATTAGCATGCATAACCTTCTGCTCTGTGATCTCCCTGTATCTGATCACTTACTTTGCTTTCGTCCCTGCTTTTTTCCCCCCATCATAACTTTTCTTTACATTTCCCCTAACCAGGACTGTTGTCGCTCTTCGAGAGTCCCAACCTGTGTGGTCTCTACTCCGAAGATAAGGTGGTGCTCGACGATGCCAGACACAGAGCCTTCCTGGCACTGACCGAACAAGGAGTTGAGGCAGGGGCCGTCACCAGTGTGTCCTTCTCTCGCTCCTTCCCTTCCTTCTCTGCCCTGCGGCCTTTTATCATGCTGCTGTGGAGTGACCAGGCCAATGTGCCGCTCTTTATTGGCAGAGTGACTGACCCATGAGAGCAAGAAAGGGGGGGGGGGGGGGGGGGGCGACAGGGACAGACAGACACAGAGAAGAGAAGGGGTGTAGAGATGTAACAGATGGGCAGAAGGACAGGGAAGAATCAAAGATATGGTAAACAAAGGCTTTCTGATAGAATGGAAATACATTTAATTTTGCTTCTGTGCTTTTACACAATATAAATGCAGTACACTCAGTATCAGTATTGCTTCAAGTAAAGTGAGCGGTGACTCTCATAAAGAGATATATAGGCCTGGATGTGGATTGTTTTCAAAGACGATGATGAATAAACACATGTTAACGCAACACACGGTCTGCCTGTCTTGTGTTTTTAAAGAATAAAGCACAATGGGGATCACGTGTCATTCAAAGGAAGACAGACGACCACTGAAACGACTTCAATTTATTTTGCGAAGTAGTTACACAAACCCACCACAGGATGGCAGCCATACTGTGTGATTGACATTGCCAGTGAATACACATGGACTGCAGTAGTGAATTCCCCATTTCATTCGCCCCTGCACTCCTGCATCATTACCACTGATATCAATTTAAGGAAGACGAAGTGTCAAAATCTGTGACAGTAAAGGTTTTGATTTTTTTTAAAGCAACAGCTTGCTTGGTAAATCACAGCAACTGAGCAAAAAAATACCCTGAATCATCATATTCACAAACAAACAAATACACACTGATGGCATTGACTGTAAACACATCAGCATTCAGAATAATCAGCTATGGTTGCACTCTATTATACAAGCTGTTAGTGATTGCTAAACATGCAGCTGTATTGCAGATAAAATGATTATGTAAGCAAAGCGGAGTCAGAAAATTTGGGGACTGTAAACAAAACCAACAGATCCAGAGACAGTAATAAGCAACCAACCAGCCTGAAATGTGAATTATATTAGATCACTGTCACCCAGTATAACTCCAATCAAAGTACTGAGTAGTCCCAGAAATTCATCTTTGATGCCTGGATAACATAATGTTGTTTTGGTTTGATTATCTCACTGCCGACGTGCTGGGAATTCTGATGTGCATAGAGAAAGTACTGAATAAACCTTGCCCAATCCTCTCGTTAAATTCATGTAAGGTCTAACTAAAAATGTGTTTAAGCCTACCGTTACACCAAATGGTTTAGTTCCAAGCTTCGATAATGCCCAAGCCCTTTTTTCTAAACCTAACTCACCACAGAAGGATCCATTTTTTGCAGTCAACAATGAGACATTCACAAGGTTGTTGAAGGACACCAAGAATATGAGCAGCCGGATCAATTCAACAGTTAGAAAAACTCAAGGAGGCCACTGACCGACTGTGGGTGTGCTTTTGTGAACCAGTGCATGGCCAGAGCTGTAGTGATAGATGAACCAGGGGAGTACATTTCATATCCTGGCAGGCATTTAGACGATTCAGTGAAAGTCTAGCCCACT
The DNA here is from genome assembly GCF_900634415.1 of Cottoperca gobio. Lineage (NCBI taxonomy): Eukaryota > Metazoa > Chordata > Actinopteri > Perciformes > Bovichtidae > Cottoperca > Cottoperca gobio. The sequence goes on along the minus strand of NC_041355.1, from coordinate 9,469,779 downwards.
TACACCATCGATATGCACAGCTGTGCATCGAGACACATAATAGGCATGTGGGTAAAGTGTGCAATCTGGCGTAGTTTTTCAATATCTTGGATCCTGGCCTGTGATTGTTCACTGTCCCCTGCTGCCATGCATGCAGGGTGAAATCACATTTTACCTCCTGAGGTTAAAATGTAGCGGGGAGGGGGGGGGGGGGGGATGGGGGGCATTTCGTTTACACAGTTTTATCTCAGCAGGCAATCACAGACATGTACACAGTAGTCCCAGTGTCTCCTGTCCAGAGGATGAAATATATGCCACTATAGAGTAGACCTGATATTTAATAGGTCAGAAGTAATGGGATGAATGCAACATTGATCACAGCAATGACTCCCTCTAATGGCTGATTTAGCCAAATGTATTTTACATAACTTTTTAGATCCTCTCAAGAACAGTGTCTGAGGATGTACAAAGGTGGAATTAAGGGACATTTTCAAGCTTTTGGGCAAGCTTCAAGCTCTATTCTCATGAATCAAATAACAGGACCAATCAAATGCATGAATTCCCAAATTAACACACTACTGCTGCGATATTGCCGTGCAGGGAGAAAATGTTGCATCATCGGCGGCTTCGTTGGAGCAGAAATGGAGTCACTGAGGTAAACCTTGGATCCTGTTGAAATCTGGTTCGTAATGCCGCAGCGAAGAGAAGGTACAAACGTCACCTCCAAAAAGCAACATCCGTTCAGCCTTTCATCAGGAAATTCAAAAAGAGCAGCAAGAGGTTACGTATCAGGATATATTCCGTTCTTTAAGTTGCTCTATGACTTTCTGGCAATGGGAGAGAGAGATGACAAAGGGTCTGGCACATATGATTGAAAGCTTGTCAGTGTCCCCCAGCCAGGAACGCTCACACCACTGAGGCCTGTGGTGGTGGCGCCAGCAGCGGAGGATTTCTCTCTTGAATGTGTCTCTCTTGTCCTTTGTTATTATTTCTTCACACCTCTGTGCTTCTGAAGTTGGATGGAGACATTTTGAATGGGGCGTGATGTAAATACAGAAAGACACACGCACTGCACAGACAGAAAATGTAGGCACTCATATTCTCATAGCCCTCATGCACACACACACACACACAAACATTCACACACATATACTGACACGTTAATGTCTGATATGAAGGTGTATAGAAAGCCACTGTCACTTAAAGACAATGAAAGACATAAGAACAAGAACACTGAAACGGTAAAGGTACAAATCCACCAAATGGATCATTTTGTGCTTTATAATACTGTGTTGTTTTGCATCAGATCAACAACCACTAAAATAGAAACTTCTCAGTACAGAATCCCTCTTTTATAACATTTCCGCTCCTGTAACTATATACCACATTATGAGTCACTGAATGGATTTTGAGTACATTACTCTCAAATCTCTTCATTAGGTGTAAATTTGAATGACAGAATATGAGCGACTTCCACAATACAGTAAGGTCTGAAGCACAATTCTGTGAGTATTGTTTTGTTACGTCAACGCTTTAATGAGGACATCGTCACAATTTGGTTCACCTTTTTAAAAAAAATATTCTGATTACACCTTATTACCTTTACTAATATTAGTATGAATATCATATACTAATACTGGGTGCGGTAATTATTGGTGTTATATGATTATTTTAAACATTATTATTATTGCATGTTTTATTCTTTGCTCCTATTACTGTTTTACTTGGTATCTATTATCAACCATCTCCCAGTGTGTGTGTGTGTGTGTGTGTGTGTGTGTGTGTGTGTGTGTGTGTGTGTGTGTGTATGTGTGTGTGTATGTGTGTGTATGTGTGTGTGCATGAATGTCTTGTGGAATCTAGTCCGGTTTGTCACTGCTCGGGGCTCCTTGCTGTGTGAGCGTATGCCAGTACTCCACTTTCTTCCCTTTGTTTTTGAGACAGTCGAACCAGTGTCTGAGTCTCTGTCCGCTTGCATTGATGCCCAGCTCTACTCCACCTGCAGGCCGGAACAGAGACAAGGAATCAGGAGATGTTGGGAAATTGAAACCCATGTTAGTGGGAGACAAAAGTAAGACAGAAATTGGGAATAATCGAGGAAAGGAATGAAAGAAATAAAGACCAGTGGTGGAAGAAGCACTCAGAACCTTTACTTATGTAGAAGTACAAATGCAACAATATAAAAATACTTACACAATTTAATTGCCAATACTAATGCATCCGTTTCAACTACTTCATGTACAGTTCAGTTGGTGTCCCACCATAAGTCACAAGATAAAACTGCGGGGGTCGCGTGATGGGACAGGAAAGACCAACAGAACAAGCTCTGCTGCACACATTTGTATTGATTTTGTTTCTAGTCTTTGTATTTTTGTGAAATATAACCCTGCAATAACTGAATTGTTTTTTTGTCAATTGGGGGGCAGCAGAACCAAGCTGTACACGCAACACAGACATTTAACTGGTTAGCAGCGGGTTTACACACGTAGCTGTTATCATTCATTTAGAGTCATGTTTCTGGCCACCTGATTATTGTAAGACTAAAGATTCCCTCTCTTTTAGCTCTGTCTTTGGTCTCCTCTAACTCCTGAGAGAAGTATCTGGCTTTTTAGCTGCTAAATGCTCAACTATGTTCACCAGCTTGTCACTAAGTGTGTCTGTCTGCTGAGCAGGTAGTTTACAGTGGGTCTGTAGAGCTTTTTCATTGAAAACAGCTGCCTGTTGAAAAACAACCCGATGAGAGCAGTGAGAGTAAACCAAAATAACAAAGTCGCCGCTGGACATTTAAACAATGAGTTTACACATTTAAACAATGAGTTTAAACATTTAAACAATGAGTTTAAACATTTAAACAGTGAGTTTAAACATTTAAACAATGAGTTTAAACATTTAAACAATGAGCTATAAAGAGCTGCAGATTCAAGGGATAATTCTCTGTTGGTCCAACATAGATCCTTTTCACATTGTCATTTTATACACTGTTATCATAGACACTTTAAATGACACCATATGAGAAGTTTAGTGAGGAATCTAAAACTAGACTTACAAAAGATCCCCAACCAGACATTGCTCTTTTGTGCCAAAAAATGTCATGAACCACTTATTTGATTTTTACCAATGCATTTCATTGTATATGCTTATCATTTGTTTTATAGCTGTCAGATAAAAAGTACAATATTTTTAGCTCAGAAAAGTAGTCGAGTAGACGTACAAGGGAGCATAAAATGTAAATAATCAAGTAAAGTACAAATACTTTCAGGACTCAAGTCAATGTAGTTAATTTCCACCATTGGTGGCATCAGAAAATAATAACAAACAGACTGACGGACATTTAGCTTTCTTGTTAGAATCTAATACTCAATAATGCAATTGAGCTTCGGCAATAATGCACATCAACATTCATGCCAATAGAAGATTATTATTATTTGACTGGGAGGCAGACATAGGAGCAAAGAAGGAAGTAAACAGATATTTGAGACAATTTCCTGCAGGCAGAGAGAAAGAGGAATAGACCGCTTGTTCGGGAATTACAAGACAGAGAGATTTAGATAACAAAGGATTTATTGAAAGAGCATGGGGTGAATAAATATCCAGAGAAGCAGGAAATGACTCAGGTGAAAGTAGGCAGAGGTGACGAAGGCGTCGGTGGAGAGGCAGACTGTAAGACGGAGAGATGCAGGCAGTTGTCACCAAGGTTATTATAAAGCCATTCCCCTGGCTGTGATTGCACAGTTAATGGAGCGTGAAGTTTTAAACATGGTATTTTGGCAATGCTGCCTTCTAACAGCGCCTTGGAAAATGACAGCCAGGAGCAAAACGAGGCTCGATTGTTGATCTGCAACTCATCTGAGCTCAGCATTAAAAGCTGAGATGCTGCTTCTAGAAGGAGAGGAGCAAGTGTTTCCTATACTGCATCCTCCTTCCCTTTACACATAGAAACACGACTCTGAGAGCAGGTCAAAACCTGTTGATAGGATAATCACGCACAACACTTGGTCACCTCCGCCCAACAACACTCCCACAACCTCCAAGAGATCGATGATGTTCTCTGAGCCTGTGGGTTGCTAGTGACAAATGGTCAGCCACCAGGCTTACATTCAGACTGGCGAGCAGCAACACTCGCACAGGTTCAACCACGTTCTGTCTGCTTATTTGAACCCCTCATAACATTTTCCTCCACTGCACATCTGCCTCATTTAACCCCACCAGAAGATACACCAAGAGCGTGTGGTGAACTAAATATCTAGCAGAACTGTACACCCGAAGGCATATGCAAAGTGCCAGTAGGATCATTGATTGTGTCGAACAATTTGAGTAACTTTCCAAAACTGTCAGTCCAACAAGCAATTCGTCCAGTGATTGGCCAGGATGCAGGATTCTTTTTACTTTTAACTGAGTGCAGCACTATGAATGCTTTTGAAGAGAGAAAGTCCAAATGTGTGCGCCATCATCCACATTTGAGTCATTGCGTCTCGAAAGGCTGCGTCTCAAGCCTGGCCATCCTGAACATATACAAATATTTTTGCTTTTTTGTGCGGCAAAAACTTGGCCCTGTCACACATATCAGTATGATAGAAACGTATGCCGGCGCATACGAAATATTGGCAATACGTTGATATAAATTAAGGGTAAGTTGTGATCGTTTGAAGGACGCAGACGATACACCGAACACGTCAGACACACGGCCCTGTCACACAGTTCCTTATGGCAGAAACATGCCGGCGTATATGAAAATTAGCTCAAAATTTGTCAGAATACAAATACGTCCAACTTTTCCACAGCGGTGTGTAGCTGACATATACATAACGAATACATAACAAATTATTATACGTGTGTCAAACATTGATAGCGTATCACTTATTTAAAACGTATCAGAGCGTCTGGTCAACGGAGCTGGAAAAGTGCCATCTGGTTCACGTCATGCTGATGCTGGAGAACGGCTAACATGCTGAACGCTAGCTGTACTGTAGAAACACGTTTAATAAGTTACTCCGTCGTCAGGCATCATCTTAACATAGGGTAGGAATATGTTATCCACTCGTTATCAATACATTGGCTGTAGGGCTCGCCGTCAGCCGACGTAGCCTATATCTAACGTACCTCTAACGTAGTCACGTAGGTATTCACGTAGGTATTCACGTAGGTAAGTATTCACGTACGTATTCACGTAGGTAAATATTCAACTACGTATTCTGTATTCACGTATGTCTAACGTAACTTATGTGTAACGTCTGCATATCTTATGAAGCACACGTCGGGTACGTCCGTTAATTTTGAACTTGCTCAAAACGTCAGCGTTCAACAACGTACACCAGCGTAAACCAGTGAGCTCTTAACGAACACTACTTATACCTTACCTTATATCTACGTACACCAGCGTGTTGCCGATATTTTGTATACGTCATATTTTTGTATACGTTATGCATTCGTTGGGTATTCGTCTGATACATTTTGTATAAGTAAGTGATGCTCTATCAACAGGTTAGACATGCGTATCTGTATATGTTCACTTTTCCGATCCGATGAAAAGTTGGACGTATTTAGACTCTGACAAATCTTTGTATGCGCCGGCATACGTTTCTGTCATACGGATATGTGTGACAGGGCCTTAAGAATCAAAAATAAAAAATACCAGGTGTAAAGTGCATGCAAGGTGCTCTTGAAGTCAAACTAGTCAACTATAGAAAAAGGGAAGCCACTTTAGCTTGAAGCATACAAAGCCCTTAAACCTACACCTGTGAGACTAAACTGCATAAAGACCTACTTTGACTTGAGAAATAAAAGCAATAGGCACATACCTTGACATTTGAATTATTAATTGATCTCAGCTCTGTGCATAACACACTTTTTTAACACTTGTAGTGTAAACTGTTTAAATGAGGTGTCACTTTTAATGATGAGCAGATTTGCAATTTACTTGTAATTGAAATCTTCTTTGACAAGAACTTTGACTTAAGAAATTAAAAATCTACCTTACTGCATGAAACTCATTTGAAACATTTTTACGTGAGGTAACATCAGACCAGGGATTGCTGTGACACTAAAAGCTGAGTCGGTGGCCCACAGTGATATAAAGGCATTGATGAATTAACTGTATTTACGGTGGCTCAGACACATTATTGCCGATATCTCATCTGCTTTCTGGCACCAATACTGATCTGGGGTATCGGATCGACTCCCATCTACGTGAGACTTGACTTGTTATCTATAGTGTATCTTTAGCAGTTGTGTCATGTTTTCTGTAAGGTTTTACAAGATGACATAGGCATTGTAAATATACAAAACAACACAGCTTTCTCAAAATCAGAGGTTTAGGTTTGATTCATGGTGAAGATGAATTTTCCCATCTCTCCGTGAGTATCAATCTTGCCCAAAAGTCATCCACTTGATTTATTCAGTTTAATCCTCCATGCATCTCTGAAATCTCACCTTTTAGCAGTTGACATCCTCTATATCTTCGGTTAAGCCTATTAGCGCGCTTGTGCACTGGGATTATATTCGCCCGGCCTCTTTATCAACTTTTCTCCATTTTTCTTTGTCTCAGTGACATTTTTCTCCCAGCCTCAATTAGCATAACCGGCAGGCTGATGTAGCTAAACCTGTAATAATAATGGTCAGGGGAATGGCCGTTATCTGGGGCTATACGTTAGACTGATGGCCTTTTCTCCCAGCAGGGCTAATCGCTCACTGTGCTTATCTAAACACTGAGTGTCTCCCATCTACCCACACACCCACGGCCTCACACTCATGTGCGTACACACACATTAGACGGAGTAAAATGCTTTGATCTAAAGGCCTTCAAGCTCACAGGGTGGTAATCCATTCTCACTGTGCCTCCCCACTAGTTCCCCATCACTCCTTAAGCTCCCATGTGCTCCATTGCCATGATATATATATCAGGCAGCGCCAAAGCTGTTAATAAGCAGTCTGACGCGGTCTGATGTGCCAAGTCCACCAAGGATGGGGATCCTTTTCGATTTCTTAAGCATCTCCCTTTCCTTTTCCACTCAAACTCTCCTTTGCTTGCTCAAATCGTTCTCCTCAAGCCTTATCATTACCCCTCATCTCTCTGCATTTTTTATTTTTTTAACAAGTCTCTCCGCCCACGCTCGGCCTGGTTTTTCTGTTTCCTGCAATTGCGCCGCTTTCATTCAAACACGCTTTTACAGTCATCTTCTTTGCTGCTGCAGCTTCCCTCTCCACTCCTCCTTTTTTCTCAGCCTACCTATGAAGTCGTTGCTCATTCCCAAGTCGTAGTCCCACACAGAGATCTCCAGGGTTTTCTTTGCCAGCTGGTCCATGGTAACTTCATATGAAAACTCCTGTGCAGGTGGCGCACACAAGAGCATATTTTATGAATGATTCATTAACATGAGGGTTGAAAAGGAACTGAATACGTAATTTAGTGAATTTTCAGTAGAAACATGCAGATTGATGCTGAGAACACATTCAAAGAAAGGAAAGTCGGATTTGAAGGAAGTTTAAAAAGGTATGCTTGATTGCCATGCTCGTCTAAATCTCAGATGCACTACAGAACATCCTCTTCAGTGCAGTATAGCAAATCAAAGAAGTTGCCAGTGTGTTGTAGTTATTTGTAGAGCAGGAGACAAGTTGTACCTCATTGAATTCGGGGTTGAGGGTCTTTTTCTTCACTGAAGTCTTGTACTTGGACTTTTTCCCCATATCTGGCTGCAACGTGCTGAGAAAGAGAGAAAACAAGAGAGCAAAAGCTAAAGAGGACATAAATTCTTCGGGAACCTTGTACACTTTTCAAGTCGTGTCAAACCTCAGCAATCTTGCACTGAGCAAGTCCATCATGGACTGAAACGTTTGCACTTTTCTTTTACTGTCTGTACAGCCCTGTAATGTATCAAATAGAAACTGTACTCGTTGTGCGAGTCTTCTCTTGCTGCACCAACCTCAGGATGACACACAGCTTGAATTTAAGGGAATAGTTTGACATTTTGTGAAATAAACTGATTTGCTTCTGTGAAGTAAATAACTCCTGATTGTATTAATTCACACTTGGTGATTATCACATGAATTTGTCCACCTCAATCAATATGTATTTCTGCACATGTATAATGAGCACTATATTAGAAATGAAGGTAAAACACATCAGGTACGTTTCTCTTCCAAAAAGTTACAGGTCTACAAACCATCTCGTCATAACGCTGCTCTCCAAGGGGCGTGACCGCGCCAACGTGGACCAATGAGGAGAGGCGACACCCTTATGAGTTGAACTAGTCAAATTGTTTATGTGATTTTTGTACACTTCCTGCTATACCAATAGACAGTTAACTTGGTCTTTATTGATTCGGCCTGTGGACTTGGTGAGCTGAAAGTGCCCTCGGCTGAGAGTATTATCGAAATGCTGTTATAATCACTTTAAATAATTATTATCTTGAACATTCAGAAGTTTGCTGGATTGATTTGAAAGGCAGTCATAGCGTCCTCAGAACTTCTAAACCCCCCCCTTCTTGGCCAAGAGTTAAAAGAGAGGATCTATAGTCAAAATAAAGATAGAGATTTAGAGTTGCTGTCAAGCCAGATTTGTACAATAGAGATCCTTAAATGCATTTTACCTTTTTAAACAAGGCCAGAACAGTCGTTATTGCTGAGATCAAAGCAATTGAACTTTGACTTTTTTATTTTATTTTTTATCTTTTATCCATTTGTGACAGTGAACTTTACTGAATGGCAGAAACAAATGGAGACAGAAAGTTTGCAAAATCTATTTCTGAGATAATTGGGTCCCAGAAGTCTTTTGAACAAAGACGGGGACGGTGAGAGAGTAAAGAGAAGCGGAGAGAGACAGTAGGCCACGGCAAGATCGTAATCGTGCCAATGTCGGAGGACTGTGCGCTCCAGCGAAGTGGCAACAGAAGGATCGCTAAAGGGCAATTGGAGTCATCATCAGCATAAATTCCAAGTCAAGATGTTCAGACAGTGAGATATCTCACTCTTCCAGCCTCCCCCAGCCAGTGATGAATCCTGGCCTGACAGCTGATGCATGAGATGGGCTTGAGGGTTGTCATTGCAGAGCCGGAATCAGAGCGAGTAAAGGATGGAGGGATGTAGGTGGAGGAGGTGAAGGAGGAACAGGAGGAGGAATTGATAAAAAAAAAAAAAAGCTTGGTGATGGCACGAAGACTTGAGACATTGAGACACTGTCAATGATGAAAATGTCATTTTTAATGTCTTTAATGATTGGGCTAAAGTTGTTTTTGTCGGTGAAAAATAATCTTTAAAGATTATTCTCAAGTGCTTGGCTCTCCGCTTTGGTGAAATGCCCTCTGGAAGGACATATACAGTAGACAACTTCTGAAATTATTTTGTACATAGCACTTATAAGCCTACTGTATACCTATTACGCTCCCAAGTATAGTGTTGTTCAGTTGATGATTGATGATGCTTATTGTCACTAGTCACAGGCTCTGGTAGGTGTTTATTGCATTTTAAAAAGGTCATCTTCTCCATAAACTAATCTGCACTAAAATACCTGGTGCTTGTACAATGGGCTGACTGCCTTCACAAGAAAAGAAACGAGAAGAAAGGAAGAAATCCATTGAGAGATGTGACCAAACATAGCCTCTATTTGACCGGCAGCATGTGAGAGGGGTGAGGTGAGAGCCCGGGGGACATCTCAGTCTGAGCTGCTGTGCCAAATCACATTTTACATATGGCTCCGAGGCCATTCAGACGGGTGATTCCAATTTCCAGAATAACAAAACATAATTTGACAGCAACATTTATGATAATGATAGCGTAAATAAAAATATTCTGCACAACAGCAACCGAACTATGCCCAAATTACCGTAGAAAATTCAATGTGAAGAATAATTCACAACATGGAAGGCTGGCCCATAGAGATAGAGGGGATTATCCTTTCAGTTTTTGTTGGCTGCTTCTATAAAAAGTAGGTCGTTCACAGCAAAATACAGTTCTGTGCTGTATACTTTCACTATTTTAGTCACAAACCTTCACTGACTGATAAGGTTAACATGGATTGACAGCTATTGTTCTCTATAATGATGATGATGATGATGATGATGTTCTAACACTGTTCCATAAAACTATTTTGTTTTTCTCATATGGAGCACTATGGTCAGATGAGGACAACCCGAAGGACATTTAAATGGGTGGACAGAAAATAATAGGAATACACAGACATATGATTTACTTATATATACACACACACACACTGCAACACATTCAAAACATCAACCTTGGTCTCTCGAAAACCTGAAGCTTAGTACATTTACAAAGGTAGTATTTTTTGTTGGGGTTACCAAATGTGTGAGATGATTTCGATTTTAAAATGTTAGTTTCAAGCTCTATTCTTTAAAGTCTGTATTTCAGTAATACAATACTCACACACCTATATGTACAGTGACAGAGTTAGTCGTCACTGTGATTTTCTTCCCCTGTACATTCTGGCCATGAAGCAATCCCTTCTTAGCGTGCCGTGACTGCATTGTAAAAGACGGGGGACAAAATCCGCAGTCCTTGTTCTGAGCAAAAATGCTTCAGACAAAGCACTGTCGATTTCTTAAGGTTCATACTTCAACACAGATGCTATGGAATTGCACACGGACAGTGGACGTACACAGATGTGCTCCAAACACGCTAACTAAACTAGACAACAAGATGCCGACTTCACGATATTAAGACGTAAAGGCTGACCGTATAGGGCTTTGGCTTAATTACCTCTTCTGTCCTTAAAAAAAAATGCTGTTTTCTATGTGTAAATAAAATAAAATGAAACCAGGTCATGTAACAGGACAGGGTTGTACACAAGCTGAAATATAAAAAATTCTACATCGTATTTGGTGAGTGCTATTACAACAATTGCACCCTTACAATTACTTTTTCCATATCTCATATGCCCTTTACGTCATTGGACTCTCATGACTTGACAGCTTGACAACTGCCAAGGTTACTTGCATTTGGTACCTAAAACCATCCTGACAGCAAGTTTAGGTCAGGGAGAGACACGCAGAAGAGCGAGAGTGTCAGTGAATGAGAGAAAGAATCAACAGAAGTATAGAAGTGACAGGAAGAGACAGGTGGTGTAAAAAACAGGAACCAAAGTTATGACACTGAGACGCAGAAATAATAAGAACATGTAATAGAAAGATGAGTGACAATTGGAAATTGGAGCTAAATATATGCCCGCTGCAGAGAGGAGTCGTGATTTTCACTTCACACAAGCGTTCAGAGGGAGAGAGCGAGACAGAGAACAAAACTGTGAAGCTTGGCAGTGTGCTTGGTCAGCAGGAAATATCTGACATGTTTTGCACTTTTTTCTGCCTTTACATGTCTTTTTTCTGACAGAATAATTTACTCTTCAAACATATTTGGTAATGTGTGGAGAGTGGGGGAGAGGGATGTGGGTCCTTCTGAAGTATGTAAATTCATTTAGTTTTCAAATGCTAAATTGTCCTTTTAAATGGAAGACAAATTAGTTATGCGATAATTCTGACCTTGTGCCACTTGAATGGCTTCTAAAGGCTGAGTGAGAGAAAAGTCCAATTGGAAAAAACTCTAGGGACACACAGACAGACACACAGACAGACACACACACACACGGATAAAGAGAGACTGGCATCAAGATCAGCTTTAGTTACAGATTTCTCAAGAGGATTGCTGGTGTTACAGCTGCGGGACGTCTCCGCTCTGACAGTGAAGTAAGACAGAAAGCTTGCTAAGCAAATTAACTCTTTACTCTTATGTCGACTAAATTGCTCAGTATACTCTAGAGACACAATTCACCTACGCCAGCAATACATTCACCCCTCTTTTCTTTTGTATTTCTGTTAAAAGTTAACTTCACTAAACTTCAGAACATTAATTATATTCTGTCTTTGGTGGAATGCAATAAAAGCGCACCATATACTCTGCAGACCGACCACTGAACTGTGGTAAAGTAGGCTCTTTGTGATGGATACAGAGTCCCCATTACTAAAGAGAACAAAAAGGAAACTTTGGCAGACAGACAAATGAAAAGTCCAAACAATTTAAGTGCCAGAAATACGAATCAGATCAGAGCAGTGGCTTAATCAAATCATGTAAACTAAAAGAGCCTGTACAAAAAGAAACATCCAGTGAAAGGATGCAGAACAAGAAGTGGAAGACACAACAAAAAGGAACAAAATGCAAAATAGTGGGCAAGACTGATGTAAGACTGATAGAAGAGCTGGATACTCGAGCTGCATATGTACTTTTTTTGATATACTCAAAAAACCTTATGCATCAAAGTACACTGAGAAAGCACAAGGTGTCACTTCTTTTAAAGTAGAGGAACGAATCGATACCTCAGAGAGAAAGAAGAAAACTATCTGTCTGAGGAGGACATTTCTTTTTTCAAGAGAGCTTCCTCTCTAAAAAAAACAACTTCAGAAGGCCTTTACAATATTGAGTGTCTCCATCTATCTCCCGTTCACTGTGACGCCAAAGGATTTGCTCAATATTTCCCACTTATACAGTTGACTGAAATCACCATCGGATAAAAAGCTTTTCAATACAGTAATTGTTATTGTCTTTCATTTAGACCAAACTTCACATCTTCCATCTGCAAAAAGTCCTCTAATTGAAACTACAAAATATGTTGTTCATCCATGCCCTCTAGAACAATACATACAAGCGCTGTCTGATCCAGCATCACTATGGTTAAGGTCCGATTAGGTTTACACACAAATACAATTTGCTAATAGGGTTAAGGCCCTGTCACACATATCCGTATGGCAGAAACATATGCTGGCGTATATGAAAATTTGTCAGAGTTCAAATACGTCCAACTTTTCATCGGATCGGCAAAGTGAACATATACAGATACGCATGTCTATGTATGTATCAGACGAATACCCAATGAATACATAACGTATGCAACAATATGACGTATACAAAATATCGGCAACACGCTGGTTTACGTTGATATACGGTAAGGTATCAGTAGTATTCACAAGGGTCCCTGTGAGTAGCTCATCTTCACTTCTTCACAGCACGTCTTGATGAATACATCAACCCATCATCAGAGAGCATGGAGGATGCTGAGAGGCTGCGACAAGAGTACATTCTAGCCGTTCTCCAGCATCAGCATGACGTGAACCAAATGACACTTTTCCAGCTCCGTTGGCCAGACGCTCTGATACGTTTTAAACAAGTAAGTGATACGCTATCAATGTTTGACATACGAATAATATTGTGTTATGTATTCGTTATGTATATGTCAGCTACACCGCTGTGGAAAGGTTGGACGTATTTGGACTCTGACAAATTTTGAGCTAGTTTTCATATACGCCGGCATGTTTCTGCCATACGGAACTGTGTGACAGGGCCGTATGTCTGGCGTGTTCGCCGTGTCGTCTGGGTCTTTCGAACGATCACAACTTACCCTTAATTTATATCAACCTATTGCCGATATTTCATATGCGCCGGCATACATTTCTGTCATACGGATATGTGTGACAGGGTCTTTAGGGACTTGCGTTAAAATAAGTAATTGCTGCATTTATAAAGTGCTTTTATCTAAAGCATTTCACAAATTTGACCATTGGGAGCAATTTGGTGTTCAGTGTCCTGCCCAAGGGTACTTCGACATGTGGACCGCCAACCCTCCAGAAACATCATGGTTTGGTTTGAAATGACTTCTCTGTTAAGGTTAGTGGAGCAAGCATTGTCATGGTTGAAAGAAACCAATGTTGACTGTCGATAGGAAATAAACAGCAGTCTATCGTGTTCAATTTTAACGTATCTGACTGCCCTCTGTGGACTTTGTGGCTCTATGATAACATCACAACACATCCTCCTTCACGCCCAACGGATAGGTCTACTTTCTATGCTAGAGGGCATTGATACGTCATAGTAAACAAATGGGTCTCTCCATTCACTGTGCATAAGGTCAGCCAGTTCTCTGTGTAAAGCTGGACTTATAGTTCTGTGATGATACAGGGTGTAGGTGTACTCTAGCCAAAGTGCACACCTCCGAAAACAATATGTTATGCGTTTGTGCATGTGAAAACCAGCTCAGTTGATCACATTTCAGAGTTTGGTTGAAAACAGAAAAGAAAAAAAATACATACAAGAATAAATGTAATTGTAAAGTATAAAAAGCCTCTGAATGACACAAGTGCACATTCACTTACGTGCCGCAGCCAGAAGCATGTTCCAGCTTTAAACTTACATTAAGCACATACGAATCAGGAGGACACTCAGGCTAATCCATCTCTTTTTCCTGCATCAAAGATTGAGTTGTGTGGGTTTTATCTGTCACCACTTATGCCTTACAGGCAGGTTGGCTCAGGTGGGCAGTGTCTTTCACTTTGACACTTTGCCTTTCATCGGCTCTGTGTTTGAATGACACTTTGAAAAGTCTTTTATTGGCTGAGAGAAGTGCTCAGTCTGACAGAATGGCAGGACACTATGATTGGCAAAATAAGTGTAGAGCCACAACTAATAATTCTTGTAATTATTAATTAATCTAATCATCATATTTTGATTAATTGCCTTGAAATTGCTTGTTTTATCCGACCAACAGTCCAAAAATATTTGATTTACAGTTATATAAAAAAGAGAAAAGCAGCAAATCCTCATATTGGAGAAGCTGAAAGAATCAAATGTCTTGTTTCTTTGTTTGATAAAAGACTAAAACTATTCAGCTATTATCAAAATGGTTGCTGATCAATTTTCTGTCGACTAATTCATTAATTGAGTAATTGTTTCAACTTTAAAGTAATCCACTTCCAGAGACGGTGCCTCTGCTGGACGAGTGACAATAGCATTACATGGCTGGTTAGCGGCAAAGCGTATGTGAAATAGGGTTACATTCTGTAACTCTCAGAGCCCTCTAAGCTCAGCTGTGTATAGGCTTTGAGGATGTAAAGTATTCACAGCAAACAAGTGACACAATTAAGTATACTCAAAAAGTCAGTATGCAGACAAAAGTGTGCTGTTAATGTACACTATTGTCCCACAATGCAATGCAGAGCTGCTCACAGTTTATAATAAAAAGAAAAAAAAAGAAAAGTTGTGGTTGGTGATGAAACGTTCTACAGAAAACAAACCAAAAAACAATATTTGTTTAAAAAACATTTTGCTCTCTCTTTGTGAAATTAAATTGGCAGTGGCATTCTTCACTTCAATGCACAATCGGTGCAGAGTGGTAGCTGTGAGGCTACCAAGCCTCAGGTGAAAATCCCCAGACTTATGCTAGTGCTTATGCTTATGCATGTTTTATTTTCATGTATTACAGCCCAGACTGTCAATTATTTCCCAAACAAAGCTGTTTGGAAATCTGATAGAAATCCCTCCTAAATCAAATGCCTCACAATACTGACAACGATTATTCCTTCATTATCTAGACATGGCAGCTAATGTTTAAGATATAGTTAATTAATTAAGGTCAGGTCAAAGATCACGGGAGTCCTGTATGCACATCCCAATATTATATCAGGTGCCTTGGCAAAAACAATATAAAAAAAAAAAGGCTCCCACACACACATTCAACCCAAGGATTTGAGATATGAGTAAAATAAACTCATAACCATGATTAAATTAAACATAAACATTGTCAACAAGGACACCTCTCATGCGACAGGGCATTCAATTCAAATTCCAGTTTATTTTAAACTGGTGCATTTCCAATAAATGTTGACATTGTGACTCTGTGACTCGTACTGACTCGCCACCTCTGTTAGAGATTCAGGGGACGAGGGCTCAAACAGAACTAGTTAGATTGCTATGTATTTAGCCAACATGGCTATTACATACGTCTACTTTGCGTGTTTACTTTTGGTCGGACTCAGAGACAAGCATTTGAAATAATTCATGAATAAAAAATGATATCTTATCCCCCAATCTCTACAAGGCAGGCGGTGAGTGCAAAGTTACACACTGGGACTTTTCTCTGCACGATGAGAGCATCACACCACTGTGAATTGCTCATGCAGAATAGCTGCATGTGAGCAGGTTTGTTCATATCAGACATGACTTACATTTTGACGAAGGGGTCAGAGTAGCCATTAGAGTCCATGGCGGCCAGATGGGCACAGCGTATTATCCCAACCAGCAGGCAGCCCTTCTCTGTGTTATAGCACAGTGACACCAGGATGCGGCCACGCTGGAGACACCAAAAACAACAGTGTCAGACACAGCACTTGTTTTCAACCTGACGTTTCCCCTTGAATGAATACACAGTGGGGAATCCTGCAGCAGGGTCAATGAAGCTTCTCAATACACTTTGCACTAAAAGTAACACAAATAAAACATTAATACAATGAATTGAAAATAATTGTGATATGCTGCGCTAATTGTACCTATAGGATTTAGTGTTTTTTATATGTATGGGCAACAGGAGTATTCAAATTAAAGCTTGTAATTAAAGGCCTTATCTGAACCCTGCAAAATGACACTGCTTCTTTCTCCCTTTAATCTCCAGGTTGAACCATAAACTGAGTCTAATCAGAGACTAAAAGCTATTAGCCTCGGTCTCTAACATCATGAAGAGATAAGACGACCACCAAGGGAGGAAAACACTGGACTGCCTTGTTGTAATTTACAACATGTTGCAATATGGAGTCCTGTGAGTAGTTTCCCTTCACTTCAGTCCATTAGAGTTCATGCCTCAGACACATATACTGATTAAAAACCGCCCAATTAAACTTTCCTTTCCTCTAGAGATGGTGAAAATAGAAGATGAATTACACTTGCTGAAAAGATAAGAACATGTATCAGATATAGGAGCGTAATAGGACATTACACTGAGCCAGGTTTTGGTTGAAAGTGGTAATAATAAGATTGGTGAGGATATCTGATGATAGTTTTACCTCCTCCTCTGCCACGACCGCTCCCGGCTCCACCGTTTGATTGTTAGCTTCTTTATTCTGAAATGGGAAAGATAGACATCATGGTTATAGCATACAGAGCCTCCGGGTGAATATCTATTACAGTTATGATGCAGTATTTGGAATTGATATCCGATAGACCCGAGGCAAACACGCACAATGGAAATAGGACATATCTTGATGTATAGGTCCACACAAAACCATTAGGCATGTTTGTACATGGCCACACAGACGTAATGTACCTACCTGTGTAATTCTCTCCAGGCCCATATTGTAGCGCTTGTTCTCGCCCTCTCTCAGTTTCTTCAGAGCCACTCTCACCTCTCCAATGAATTCATTTCGTCCGAGTCTGTCCATGTCACACACACACAGCCTTCACACGCAAGACACGCAGACAGACGCAGAGATATAGAGACGAGAAGCAGGTGAGTCAGAGAAAAGTTACAGATGAACCCTCAGCCGCTGCTTTGCTCCGCTTATTATTGTGAAGCAAGCATAGACTGTGCCAAATATATCCAAAGTGCTTCTGAACAATCAATCAGCTCCTCCGGCTGCAACACAAGAAGGGTTCCCGGTGGTTTCACGTGAGCAGCCTCGTGAATGATAAGTTGTCTGACTGCTAAAGGGAAAAGAGGTTTCCAAAGGATTTCAATTTCCATCAGACACTATTTTTGTTGTAATTGAAACATGGTAATCAGTTGAAAGGAAATTGATTTTGTGTTGCATACAGGTAAAACAAATTAAAGGGACATTAATAATTATGCTAACGTGTCTCCTCGCTTCGCTCACTCGAGTCTCTTTGTCGCGTCTTAGATCCTGCCAGCGAGGATGTGAGAGAGAGATGCAAGGAAGAGACGCCAAATGAGAAATCCTCGGTTCCATAGCGTCAGTTGTTTAGTTTTTTTTATCTTTCTTATTAAGAAAAGAAATGGTGCAAAGTCAGACATCCTGGACAAAGTAAAATAAAAATAAGCTAAATGAAGAAAAAGAAACAAAGACAGAAAAAGATATACTGTCTAGTACAGGGGCCAGGAACCTATGGCTCGCGAGCCATATATGGCTCTTTCGATAACAATATGGCTCGCAGACAATTTTGAGCTGACATTTTTTTAACATATTTAACAAGTAATAAATAATTATACTGTGTCATTTTAAAGTAAAACATTTAGCAGCGGATTAGTTTTTAGTTCTCCCCTCTCCTTTCCTCCGCTCTGTCTCTGGCTGTAGGTTAAGGTGTGCATAGGGCGGGGGGGGGGGGGAGCCCTGAAGCTGCAGGTTTAACAGTGAGATGCTTCGTTATGTCGCACAAACAGTCCAGCTCACATCGTCCCAGAGATCTGTGCTGTGTTTCCCTTTGCTTTCCTAAAACATTAATTTCATTCACACACAAATGTCTTTCCCCGTGGTTGTGCCATGCATTGATTTAATTACCAAAACCAGCGGGCCAGTTATGACAGACATATGATATTTTCTCGCGGGCCGGATATAATTGCCTTGAGTTTGACACCCGTGCAGTAAACACTGAAACGTGCACATAAATGAGATAAATAACGTAAGCGTTTAGTTTATTTAATAAAAGAGCACCTGTTCAATGCAACACTGATACCGCTATTAGTACTCGGAGACGTGTTATTCTTAAAAATGCACGCATAAAGTTGCATTCAAATTTATTGAATATATGGCTCTCAAGGAAATACATAACAAAATATTCGGCTTTTATGGCTCTCCCAGCCAAAAAGGTTCCCGACCCCTGGTCTAGTATATACAAGTTGTATACTAGACAGATCGCCAAATAATTTCTTTTAAGGACGTATGGTTAACACACATTATTTATTAATGACATGTTTCAGAGACTGCATTACAATAAAAGAAATCCATGAAAAAAACGGGGTAAAGTAAACGGGGATAACTTAGCACATTTAGATTTGTGTATTTAAAATTGACCAAGCATTTCCATAGCGTCAGCCTTAAGCGAGGTCAGTTACTTATGACGTGCTCCAAAGCTGTGTGTCACATGTGGTGGTGTGGTATTTATGTCAGACCACTTGGTAAAAGACTTCCGTGTAGGATACTCCTTGCTCCTCCTCTCCTTAAGGGATATGGTGGCGTAGGAGGGGGGAGGGCGAAATTCAGGTCATGGGACGAGAGAAGACGCATAAGTTAGCGCAATGAAAAGAACCCAAGGTGCTATATATAGCACCCTATATACTGTATATATATAGATTTTGAAGATTTAGTGTGATACTCAAATAAAAACAAGAGACTACAGCCATGCATGGTTTCCCTCTTTGGTTGCACTCTAAATTTTAAAAAGAGACAGCCGAATCAGTATCTTTGTCTATATTGCTACGGTTGTAAAATGATTTCCTCCACAGAGCGCACTTATTTAAGCTGATGTTGATGTTCGACGGAGGGTGAATGTTCCATCAGCTACAGTACAGTCTTCACAGCCCACCTGCTACAATATTCACTCTGTGCTCAAATATTCCCAGATGGATTGTCCCTGCTCTTGATTCTTTCCTCGCTCTTCACTCTCTATTCTCAACCTTTCTCTCTGGCTCTCTACATACACACTCACACACACCTTCCCCCTATCCCTGTTCTCTTCCTGTCCCTCTGACATTTGGACGTTTGACATGCTGGTTCCAGCCTTTTAGTCATAACTGATGAGTATCTCTAGCAGAAGCTTCAGAATAACTCTGACTCATGACCACGGCTGTCAGATGATTTATGTGCCTTTGCTCTGTCATACATGCAGGGTGTCTGTGGTGAGACGAAGGTTGCGGTGAAATGTGACACCAGTTCCGCCCAAACCATTGGCTTCATGTGGAAATGCTTCATCCGTTTCCTCGTATCCTCTTTCACAATTTTCCGGCTTTAGAAATCCTCTAAAAACCAAACAGATGCTGGTGGAATCTGTTCAACCTGTGGTGCCAAATCTAGCGTTGAGTAGCTGAATCCGCCTCATGAGTTACATTAGATTATCAGGGTGTTTTAACACTTCTGCGTGGTGTCTGCACTAGAGAACGTATCTCATTAATGGTATCTCATTAATACGTCATTAATGAGAACGTATCTCATTAATGGTCTCAAACTAGTAGGAAGAGTGTCAACAAAAAACAGGCTTTGATGACAACAAGGATGACCTTTGCTTTGGTATTATATATATCCACCCATCGTCTACCGCTTATCTGGGGTCGGGTTATATTTTATATATGTATATATTAATACATATATAAATATATATATACAAATACATAGAAATAGATATAGATACAAAAATACATATAGATATACAAATACATAGATAAATACATAGATGATATAGTGTATATAATAGACACAGAGAGAGAAATACATATATAGAGAAGACACACATAATAGAGACACAAAGAAGATATAACATATAAAGATAGAGATAGAGATATATAGATATATAGAAGAGATAATAACACAGAGACAAGACAGACAGAAAGACAGATAAAAACATATAGATATAAATACATAGATATAGAGAACACAGATAGATATACAGAACAGATAGAGACAATATAGACAACACACATATAAGAGAAATATATATATATATAAAGACACATAATATAGATAATATATATAAATACATAATAATATATATAATATATAATATATATAAAACACATATATATATATATATATATATAAATACATATATAATGTATAATATACACATATATATATATATATATATATATATACACATATATAAATATATGATAATATATATATATATATATATATATATATACATATATATATACATATATATACATATGCTTTGGTATTTTATATATATATATATATATAAACACAACACAAGGTCATCGTTGTTGTGTACGCAGGTACCCCAGTGGTTTGAGCTCAATGCTAACGTCAGCATACTAATATTCTCCCAATGACAAAGAAAACATGCTTAAGTTAGGAGGGTATAATGTTACCTATGTTCACAATCTAAGTTTATCATATAAGAAAGCTAACATCTAACATAAACAGAAAGTACATTTGAGACTAATGGAATGTCATTAGTTTTGCAGGTATTTTAAAGCAAAGTGTCGGACAGATTAGCACTAGATGATTACTATTGAGGGGGGCATGTATGTGTGTACATGATTTCATGGCAATGCATGCATCCAATAGCTGTTGGAACAATTCATTCAAAACCAAAAATGTGAACCCCACAGTGGCACTAAAGAAAAAAGTAAGAGGATTATCAAAGTTGGTAGGATTCATCATATGGGGAGCATGAATGTCTTTAAAAAGAGTTCATGGCAATCCATCTAATAGTTGTTGAGTTGAAATATGATGAACTGACCAACAGACCAACATTACAACTAGCAAAGCAAAATCCAGGCAAAGCCAACCAGAAATATAATTCTCATCTTGTCAGCGAACACCTAATCAAAGATTATTTTCCCCTCCCTGACCATATCAGTACTCGACTATACATTTCACCTGAGGCATCCAGTAGCCAATCTCAGCCTCTCCCTCCATCCAATACCAAATCATGTCCTATATTTGTACCTATCTCCCCACAGCCGAGGACAGTACGAGTCCATTACGAAGCCTGACAAAGGGACAGAGTGTTGGAGGGAAGAAATTGAGATAGAGACGAGACCTGGCACTAACATGTTGGTAGTATTTTGAACATGCACACTGGATCTCTTGATACCCACCTCTCATCATAACACCTGCACATGCACCATCTCTCCTCCTTTAACCGGTAGCCTGATAATCGTTTTAGTGACAAAAGCCACAACGAGCCTCAAAGACAAGATTCTCCCCAAAGTCATAAATTCACCTCAATTCTTTTTGTGCATCTCTAAAAAAGGCACCGAAAAACATTAGTCATTTAAATGAGGGGAGGGATTGAGGCAAGACATTATCATTGTGTCCTAAATCATTTGAAATTTGCCTAAAGGCAGAGGCAGTCTGCAGCAAATGATAGAGAATTTTGGACCTAATCTCAACATCATGTCGGCCTCACTGCAATAAAACAATCTTCAGAGCAACTCAATTTGTCTCATATTCAGACTTCAAAGGAGACCTACTTCTACTTCTTACCAGTGAGGTTTCTCATGTTTCAGGTATTTTCTAGACATTTGTAACAGAGCCCATTAAAATGAACCTTTGAAACAGGCAGATATTATTGGAGGTCTGTAAAAACACTCTTATAAATGAGACGTTTACGACTCAATAACAGACTAAATAACTTCCAGTTCGGTTGATTTTTCACTCAAGACTGGAGCACCTCAGGCAGCATTGCTGCATCTATTGAAGGATTAGCTGGTATGAGGCCAACTGTGAAGTCTGGATTCAGGACATTAGTTATTAGTTTACTCAGCTGATTCATTCTTGACCTCCAGTGGCTCTTAGAGGTAAAGTGTGCACACTGAGGAATAGGGTTGTTGAATACAGAATATAAAAAAATCAAATCAAATCAAATGTATTTGTATAGCCCAATATCACAAATTATACATTTGTCTCAGTGTGCTTTACAGACTGTACAGGTTACGACACCCTCTGTCCTTAGACCCTCGCATCGCACAAGGAAAAACTTCCTAAAAGAAACCCCACAATTAAAGGGAAACATGGAAGAAACCTCAGGGAGAGCAACTGAGGAGGGATCCCTCTCCCAGGACGGACAGACGTGCAATAGATGTCGTGTGTACAGGATAAACAACATACATTTTGAGAGAAGCCATTTCATAGCCAGCTTCTATTTAGTTCTCCTTTTCTATTCAAGCGCATTTTGCTTCAACATAATGGCTTTATATAATCATTGTAACTGCAAATGAGTGAATGAATAACTAAATAAATAAATAAATGCACAAAACCAGTCTTCCCCCTCCCTCCACTTTACACACTACATCAATCTTGTTACAACATTTATCCTCCAGTACAAAGAGTGGTGCATCAGAATAGACTTGACACCAAAGAAACTTTTAATGACTCAAGTTTTTGGATGCACTCCCTTTCTCTTCTGTGGGCTGAAGGACCGTAAGACACTGCTTAAATCATAAAAGATGTTCATCACATCAAACCCCATTTTTACTATTCATGGTTGGACATTTTCTTCAATAGCCAGTCAATGTGTTTGCATTCAGTAATTACAGTATTTATTTAGTAATGATCTATATAGTAGTTGTTATTGGTAGTGGCGGAGTCCGCTGTACCCGGGCTGAATTTAGATCGTCTACCTAAACATGAGGGATTCCTATAATCCAGCTCAATTTGATCTAATTGATAACAGCCTCACTGTTTGCTGTTCACTCTTTTTAAGTTACTGCTAATGCAAACCGAACATTTCCCAATGCTGCTGCTTGACATTCAAAGTGGTCAATTGCTGAAAGATGAGCACTGATCGCAATCCTTCACTGTAACCAGCTTTACAGTGTCCTGCCGTCGTGTGGGAAAGTACTTGTACCGTCTGCAGCATACTGTTACAATTACTTTTGAAAGATTTCTTTATTAAAACTAATTTGTTTGGCTGCACGGGTGTCAACAAATCAACCAGGATCTGAAATCTAAACAAATCACAATTTACAAAACCTGAATGAAAATGCTGCTTAGAAAAAACCCTCGTTCTCGTTCGAAAACACATTCATCTAAAATCAAATGAAAGTTTGCCATGACTGCAGTATTGCCCAGTCTATGTATACATTGTGTACTGTCCTGGCCTTTAGGCAGGTCTACAGAAAGGCTTAGTCTATGTCCTCCAACTGAGCAGTTGACAGAGCGCAGGGATCAAAGAGTACAGCATCCACTACTTTGCACCCTGCTGGGAGCGGCAGTGCGGCCGCAACCCAGTGAGTAAGTATCTCTCTGGGGATCCCTCTCAGTCTCTCCTTCTCTGAGTGTGGAGTAATGAGAACAAAGTCTATTGGCTGAGTTATCGTGCTGGCGCTTGAACACATCCACAGAGAGTTAGAGCAGATTTTCTTCCTCTCTCTCTATCTCTCTCTTTCTAGAGCTTGCTTCATGCCCGTTCCTCGCTGTCAAACAGCTTTTTCATTCACTCCTGCTCGTTTGCTGCCTCACGTATTTCTCACTGTCTTCATTTTTTAGTTTTTTGGCTTTGAGTAAACTCCTCTCGTCATTTGCCCTTTTTTCTCAGCAATATGAATTTCCTCATTCACCACTTTAGCCATCGCACTACACTCTTTTCCTTTCAACTGACCCACAGATTCTCTTCATCCCTCCATTCTGTCATCTTCCTCAATCTTGGCCTCTGTAGTTTCCTGCTCCACACCGCCTTATCTGTCACTTGACATCATTCACGCTTTTCCTCCTTCTCTCTGTGGATCTTGGCAGTCATCTCTCTCTCTCTCTATTCATCTCTTGTTTGACACTGGTCACACTCCTCTTCCTCTTTCTCATTTTGGCTTCCCAGAGCCACCATGCTGGTTTGTGTCTGTGGGCTATGTCCTTGAACAGAGGTCAGGTGGGTTTCCTGTAGTTTGAGGGGTGTCTCCTCATGCTGCTGTGTGTTTGTGTGTTTGTGTATACGTAAATGTGCGTGTGTGTGTGTGTGTGTGTGTGTGTGTGTGTGTGTGTGTGTGCTCGTGTGTGTCTCTGGAGAGGGAGAGTAAATGTTATTTCTGAATGTGTGTGTTTGTAAAAGCTCAAGGACGCGTGTTGTTTGTGTACGCGTGTGTCCTGCCAGTGATTGCCCTTGACATACACCCGGGGATTAGCACACACCTGACAGCCTGCATCTGTGTGTGCGGCAGAGACGAGATCCATGTGCGTGTGTGCAGTGTGTGAGTCCGTGCTCGTGTTTCCTCAGGATAAACAATAGCATCCAACCCTGTTATGAATCCGCTGAACAAACTGACACTAATTGTACGCAGCGCACACGTTCACAAACAAAACACTCGCGCAACTTCGTCTCTGAATCAACTTACACATGCAGGATGATACGAGTGTGTCAGAGTTTTTGGGCCAAGATGGCTACGTTTGACCTCAATCACTCCATATAAAGAGCACTGTGGGAAGGAGAGGGTGGAGACACACCGCGCAGCCAACACCTGAGCAGTTACCGCAGCAACAGCAAGTGGAACAGTTGGCCGGCGTTGCCTGGCTGAAATAATGAATTACCTGATAAAGCCCACTGGGAAGCATAGACGGCTTCTGGCAGTTCACTGGAGGATTGGAAGTATGAAATGTCATCTTCCGAATAATAAACTGGTCACTTGGCTGCCTGGGGAATAGATCTAGTTGCTGGCCAATGTGTAATTTAGAGCACCTACCTGAGCGTTTTGGTGGTCATGTCGGCTGCTGTGATGCCATGATAAATCAGCGTTTCGTTCCACACTGGGTTCAGTGTATTCTTCAGGGTTTTTGTACGTAGCTTGTTTGCCTGAAGAGACAAAGAAGAAGAAATATGAAAAGAAATTCATGGAAAGGGAAGGATCAAAAGAAGAAAAGAGGAATGTTTTAAGGGTGAAGGAGCAAACTCGTCAGATCAGAATGAGAGAAAGAGAATAAAAGATCATGAAAGGGAAGCAAAATGAGTGATACTAAAAGATCAAGAAAGAAAGAGAGAGAGAGAGAAAGAGTGGGGAAATATAATGTATCTCTGTCCCTCAGGAAATCGCAGACATCTGCTGCCTACTTTGTAGAGGAGAGCGAGAGAACGCAAAGCTTTCCTCACCTCACCTGTCCGTCCGTCTGTCTGTCTCCTCCCCAACATGATAAAACAGTGTATTAACACCAGCCATATCTCTAAAACAAGCACTGGTTCTCAAACACAACACAACACAGCAGCCAATTAAATTGCACAACATATTCACCATGAAAGATTAAAGTTTTTCAGCAGAGGAAATGCCCATGAGCCAATGCAAAGCCAAATAACAAATAACAAAGTTCTAGACACATAATTGACAAAGGATGTGGGTTAATAGGACCTTGCAGAGCCAAAGGCAGAACTAATTGACTGTTCTGAGCTGCATGCGTGGCTATCAGTGGTGGAAACTATTTACTTAATTAGTGAAAGTAGAATTTTGAGTTGCTTCTACTTTACTCGGGTGTATCAATTTTTACTTCTGCTCCACTAAATTTATTCCACAGCTATATTTATATAAGTAACTTTGCAGATATAAATTTTAAATAACTATAGTTAGGTATGCTAAAGGATACATATGGTAATATTCTACATTGTTTTTTTTATCATTGTAAAAGAAAATGATATAAAGTAGCCTATTCCTCCGTGTTATAACGTTATATTATTGTCCAAAAACTATTAAAGAGGCCTGCAGTGATTTAGTATTGTATATTCTGTAAAGGCTCAGTAAAAAAACACATTTGGCAAAAGTATGCTAAGCCTGGAGCACAGCAGATGATCTGGCCGGGAATAAATGGAAGTGGGCCGGTATTTATGCTGGAGAGTTGATGGGAAGTGGGAACAGGTGTGCAGGTGGACGTTTATCCCAGGAAGTAGTGAGAGGCCAGTTGGCACTCTTTTGGTAGCGATCAAAAGAGCGGAGGAGTGTTGACCGGGCCCTCATCCAGGTGCGGTGACAGCGATGAACAAAAGCAGTGGTTCAGACCAGGAGGCAGGGTTGTGGGAGGAGATGCACTGCAGATTTGAATCTCACTGCTTTCCTGGCAACACTCGTCCTGCATAGCATTAAAGCGCTAGGAATGGCGCCAGCTACCAATAACGCGATTTACTCGGGTCCTATGCCCTGACTAATGGGCTATCGTGACCCAAACCACTCAAGCTCAATGCCTAATCTCAACCAGGAGTTCAAATGAACCCCAGGAATACAGGAAACTCACATTTTGACTAATTCTCCAGAAGTCTTTGAAAGACACATGTTGCACATGTTCCTGCTTGGTCATGCAAAAACAAACTTGTTCAGCATGTATCGCATGACCAGATATTTATAGAGGCCCCTTGATGTGTTAAAGACAGTCTTAGCACTTATCAGGGTCATCATGAGGGTTATTTTTCAAATTTTAGAGAGCTCCCTTTAGTAGCCATAGAATATATTATACAATCATTAAGGCACTTTTGTTTATTTTGAGTCAATCTGACTATCCTGGTGCCATAAATACTCAATAGACCACCAAATTGATAATTGCAGTATCAATCCACCACTGAAAATAGTCCCTAACAATATTCACTCCTGCTTGAGTAACGCTTTATCTGAACTATAGAGCCCATCTTTTAGGGAGTCTTTTATTTGAAAGTATGTATTTTCCATTTTGAAAGATTTCTTCACTCTGTGGGGCTGAGTGCCGCAGCTTGGCATGGAGGAATCTCACAGTATTGAGAGCAGGACTAGCCCATTGTTGACTTTGGTCTGGAAAAATATGGAGCATGGACAGCTTTATATTTTAAAATGTCCAACAGTATATTGTATATCTCGATCAGTTACTTTGAAATACTGCATAAGTATCCAATTATATAATATAACACTGAGCCATTCTCCTTGCAAAATGAATACTTATCATTTGTGCAATAAATACTTTTACTAAAGTAACATTTGGAAGTCAGGTCTTTATTTGAAATAGAGTATTTTATATTTCATCTTCCAACACTGGTGTTTATGCATAACTATATATTTACACTTTGAATGTCCAGCTGGTAGAGAAAGTGTGTAGACTATTCTCTCAAAATACTCTTGGTCATGTCTGAAGCTTAGCAGATAAACACCTCATCTCTCTCTCTCTCTCTTTTTCTTTCTGCCAAAACGCCTCAGGGCCGGATGCTGAGCCCTCTTTTCCATCTTCTTTCTCTTCTGTCTGTTTTGTCCCCTCATCCCATTGTTCTGCCGGTGTCCTGCCTTTCCCTCTTACTCCCTTTCCTTCCATCATTGTCCTCTTTTTATTCTCCATTTTCTGCTAGAAACTTTTGGCTTATCTACAAGAGTCAGCCCCCAGAGCTCACTTCATGAAGGGAACAAGTGTATTTGATTCATGTTATTTGTTTGATTCATTAAAGTGCAGGAGGAGACGTTCACAGTCACAACACAGCGGTGTTGCACAGCTGTATGTGTGTCAGCACAATTCGACAAAACAACTATTTCACAAATAATCACTCCCGATTGACTGAATTGGGTTGGTTTTCTAAACGCATATCTTTCCAAATGCTACATATACAAACACTTAAAACACCAGTTCCCTCTCCCTGCCCTCTGTCACTCCCTGCCTCCATTTTCCCTCTACACTGGTGCTTTTGCATCTGTTTTTAAATGTTTTATCTCTAGCCCTCCATCTGTCCATCACACTCTCCCTTATCTCCATCTGTCTGCATAGATCTTCTTACTTAATTCACACACACTCTCTCTCTCTTTCTCTCTCTACTTCCCAGGGATGAAGAGTCAGACGGTGAGTGAATCTTCTATGCACCTCGGCTAGGAATATGAAGATGAAATTAACAATATCCAACACAGAGGCTCCGGCAACTACTGTGTCCGTACATGTTTTTGTGTGAGAATGAGAGAGGGAGTGATAGAGAAGGAGGGACGGATGAAGGCAGCGTCTCTGTGTGACTGTGACTAAAGCCTTAGCATGTGTCTGCATATAGGCAAGGTCATGCGCCGCTTGTGCTGCTGTTTGACAGCACACTGGACTGTGTACCAGTTACAGAGCCTGTGCTGGAGGATGCGAGTGTGAGAAAGCAGGAACATGAGCGCGGTATTTTGACAACTCAATTATTTCCCAGAAACTGAAACCTTTTGTGTTCTGGATTACTCACTGCAATGTTTGCATGCAGCGTTTGAATGTAGACAAGGAATAGGTGTGAGAGCGTGTGTCCGTCATCCTCACTTCTACACGTGCACGCTTCCACTTTTCAAGTGACGTGGCCCCCGTCTGGTGGGTCTTTAACAACTGGCTGTTCATGGGTACTTACCTAATCATTGACACTTTCTCTGTGCACCCCTCCCACCACCAGCACCAGCACTACCACCCCTCTCCCCCCCCCCCATCAACACTCGTCTGTTGACGTGAGCCGTGTAACAATCCTCCCTGTTTCCATGACAACCACCTGCTGCTGTCCTCCCCTCATCTGTTTCTCCCTCCCTTTCTCCACTCCCTCTCTCCCTCTCACTCTCCCCACTTTATTTCCTCTCAGTTGTCTCCATTCTCTCTGCACACTGTTGGTATTTCAAGGTCAAAGAGGGTCACAGCGAGATAGTGAGATAGAGACAGAGATAGGGGAGGAAAGTGGGGGAAAAGAGAGCGATAACAATGGGAATGAAGACAGAGGAAGGCTGGAGGACAAAAATGCCCCAGACATTGTTATTGTTAGCACCTAAGACCTCAGACACTTGCACTATCTTGGCCCGGCATCCTCCCCGCCCTTATCATAACCTTATTTTGTGTCAACCTTGAGCCAAAATGGCCGACAACAGGTTGCATTCTGCCTTAGCTAGCGGTTTGCTGTTGTGGCAAGCCTTATCTTCCCTGCCGCTTGAGCCGAAAACAAGACAAGAGCAGTGCAGCAGACCAGAACATGTTTGTGCTCGATAAAGCAGAGCATTGGACGAGCCACATTCATTAACAAACTGAAATGCTCCCCCGCTCAATGGCTTGAAAAGACGTGTTACGTTTTTTTTGCAAGAACATTTTGACGTTTTCATGGCGTGTGAATCAAAAAATAAATAATAATCTTTTGTTTTGTTATGTTGAATAATGTATAAAATATTTCCTATTTTCAGTTTTTCAAATAAATTATCTTCTTTTGTCAGCAGTTTCTGTGTGATGTGGGACTTTCCTGAGGGAGTGTCAGTGTCTGGGACAGCCAGTGTGGTAGTATGTTACGTTAATTGCCACTGAGGTAAGGTTGGAGCATTGACCTTGCTAGCCCCGGGGAGAAGATGAAGCTTGACGTATGGATCCGCCAGTCCATTGGAGTCCATGGCTTTCAGTCCCTGTGAACACAAGCAGAGACACACACACACAGACAGAAAGACCCAGACACACACACTGTAGTGTTAACGGTAACGTCATCATGCCCTCAAAGACTTCACAAAACTGACAGGGTTAGAAAAAGACAGCGGATATGACGGACCTCTTCAACTGTAGTTACATCTCAATAGCGCTTCTGGGTGTTTCTTTCCACGCCACTATTTTCTACCATCCTTGACTCCTTTGTGTTGTCCTGAAGGGAACCGTTCAGTGGGATTGACATAATTAACATCATGTGACAGTACACAATATGTAATACAAGGCGTGTGTCCTTGTACAATAGCCAAACCAAATGTGTCTGCCACAGCAACAGAGAAACATTATCCAACATTAAATACTGCCATGAGATGATTTAGTCTTGAATTGACAAGCTGCTGAGGGTGTGTGGTTGAGAGAAAGCAGTCTGACGTCTTGTGCAAACGAAAAAGCATTACAGGAATTTTCGTTGGGACTTCAAGGAGGATTATGCAACCACACAGACATAGACAGTTTGTTTATACGAAGAAGATATTGAAATTGTGTGTACCTTTGCTTTGTTAATAGTACAATGTAGACAGTTGTTCTCCTGATCAAAGAGCAGGGTGAACTCCAACGTTCCCAGGTAGGCTGAAAACACAAACCATAGCAATTACTGTCAGCGCACACACACACACACACACACACACACACACACACACACACACACAGCAGATGGCCTCTTAAAAACATGATGCTGCCTAATATGAATTGATCTGTCTTGTTTGATTACTGTTTCAGAATGAGCAGAAACTATCCCACTATTGCTACATTGTCTAATAAATCATCGGAGGTTCTCTGTCACACAAAGTGGGAGTGACAAACGCTATTGGAAAAATGCTCGACTCCACAATTACTCTGAAAACGCAAAAGCTCAATGCAGAAACTAATTTTAAATAAAGAAAAAGTTGACTGTGCTCCAAGTTTTAAAATTGGAAGTTAGTTTTCCTGCTGTATTGTCTTGTTACTTCCACATGACTAAACATTTACTGTGTTGAACACAACTCTGTTCACCCTCCTCAGAACTCACTGTCTTCATCGTCAGAGTCGTTCGCCTCCTCCGTGTCTCCATCGTTGTCCAACCTCCTCTCCCCATCCTTGTATCCTACACCCGTCTCCCCGTTGAAAGTCTCCTCTTTTAGGATCTTTTTCTCCCTCGGAGGCGGTGGCGTGCAGGGGTAGTCGTGGAAACGTGGGAAAAAGTCTGAGATCTGGGGGATGGGGAGGATGGGGCCCGGGCACACGTTGATAGCAAAGTGCTCCTGCATAGAGATCTTGACCGGCGAGGGAGGGGGAGGACCGTGGGAGTGGGGCGTCGCCAAGGGGGAGGTGGCAGATGAGGAAGGAGTGGAGGTAGAGGAAGGGGGGATGGCCAGGTGGGAAGTTGAGGGGGGCGGTGGGGGTTTGGAGACGCTCATGTGGACTGTCGAACGGGACTGTGGACTGTCGAACGGGACTGTGGGATGAAAATGAAGAGAGAAAAGATAAATGAGGTGAGAAACACAAAGAGAGTAACAGCGGAGGAACAGGTTTAGAACTAGAAGAGAAAAACTAAATAACAGTCATATCCTCCGCCTCCACTGAGTGTCCAACTTTCTGTGAGTCTCCACTTTCTGTGAGTTTGTCCCGCAGCACCAGAGGTCAATTATATTCAGGGCAATGTTGAAAACACCAGCACATCTAAAACATCCTGAAGAAAACGTTTCTATTTTCATCCGTTGATGCAAACCTAACTTCTCAACAGCCAAAATAGAATCTGCCAGAACCTTTGGCACTTCAAGTGTGACTCACACATCGTGTCAGCACACCAAGTCTGTGCTCTGAATTAATTTTCAAATGTAGTGCTGTAAAGTATGAACAAGTGATGTCACTTGTGTATCTGCACTTCACTCTAATCCTTCCCTTATCTCGCTCTTTCACTCCTCTCTCTCTCATCTGCAAGTCCCCTAAGCAATATTTACATAATACTATTTGAAGCTTTTCTCAGGCATCAACACATTTGTCATTAAATGAAGCGTAATAACTGTTTGCCAAAACTCAACTTCGTTAAGATAAATGCTATCATTTCCTATTTTCCTCACGGTGATTAAGAGAGACTGAAGACATGTTTTTTCTTATGCACTCCCACTGTGCCACCATGCCTTTATTATTTCAAGAGCTGGTTTGATTTCACTCATCACAGAGACAAACTTCAAACTGTTTCCTTTTTTATTGCCGGTGCTGCCTCCGATTAAACTGTTAAAGACAAAAAGAATAAAGAAAAAAATAATATGGTCTTTACATAAAACATACCAGTCACTCACTGTTATTTATTTGTCTTGTGTTGCTTCGAAAACTTGCATATCAAAGTGTTGACTTAAGGCAGGGGTGTCAAACTAATTTTAGTTCAGTGGCCACATGCAGCACAATTTGATCTCAAGTGGGCCGGACCAGTAAAATCACAGCATAATAACCTATAAATAATGACAACACACAAAATTCTCCCTTCGTTTTAGTGCAAAAAGATACAAGTACATTCTGAAAATGTTCAAACTTAATCTTTTTACGAAACATTATGAATAACCTGAAATTTCTTAAGAAAAAAAGGTGCCATTTCAACAATAGTATTAGTTTATCATTTACACATGTTACAACTTACAGATCACAGTGTATCTACAAAGTATTTTACTTTATGATCAAAACAACACATTTTTACACTTTGCAAAGTCATCCCGTGGGCCGGAGTGGACCCTCTGGCGGGCCGCATGTTTGACACCCCTGACTTAAGGGCTCCAACTCAAGCAGCAACCTCCCTGTGAAGCCAATGCAGAAGTGCCTTAAACCTGCATTCTTTTAAATGGCCAGCAGAGGGCAACTCCATTGGTTGCAAAAAGAAATCCAGTTGTATAGAAGTCAATGAAAAGATTACCCTACTTCTCACTAGATTCCGTAACTCAGTAAACATTTTCCTAATGAGTTTATGGTCTAAATTGTTAGTTTCAAGACTTCTTCAATACAGCAAGATGTTCATTTAGTAAATGATGGTCTCATTTAGAGTAAAATAGACATTAAAGCAGGGCATGCTTTAGGGCGGGGTTACCTTGTGATTGACAGCTACTATGTTGTCCGGTCTAGGTGTTGTCCGTGTTTCTGTCTTAGAACTTTAACCCTTTTACAGTTTGTTTTCAGTATAATTTATCTCCCCCCTCTCATCCTTTCGTTGTTACTTCTGGTTCCTAAAATGGTGACTGCCAAAATACCGAACTCGTGGCTTCAAAACTGCAATCCTCAAACCAATGGGTTACGTCACAATGACTTTACAAAGATG
Source organism: Cottoperca gobio (assembly GCF_900634415.1). NCBI lineage: Eukaryota > Metazoa > Chordata > Actinopteri > Perciformes > Bovichtidae > Cottoperca > Cottoperca gobio. The sequence continues at coordinate 9,436,677 of NC_041355.1, read as the reverse complement.
TTGTATACAGTCTATACTATAACTTAGATTGTTTTCTTTTTTCATTATCGGTTAATCTAGGTTTTCGTTTTTACAGTTAATTGTTTCATCTTTTAGTTTATGAAATGTCAAGAAATAGTAAAAAAAAGCATGGCACAGGTTTCACAGAGCCCAAACTGACATCTTAAAAATGCGTGTTTTGTCTGACTGACAAAAAAAACAAAGATAATCCATTTACAATCATATAAAACAGAGAAAATAAGCAAATCTTCAAATTTGAGAAGCCGGGAACAGAGAATGATTGCCATTTTGTTTGGAAAATGACTTAAACTATCACTAATCCAAAAGAAAGATACATTTTCTGCCAAAAAACTAATATATCGTTTAATCTCTACCGTAGTAAACCTCCACCTCTTTCATAGCTGAGAAATGCTGTGTGGGATTTCCCTTTTTCATTATGTGTTTAAATAATCTTGTATGTCCTCCTGTTGTCATACACTGTATAGTACGCATGTTGCCAATAGATTAGAATCTGCCTCTACATTGAAATTGCCTCAGTTGTATGTAGAAGCAACGCAAAAATCAGAAACAGAAGACCGGTACTGAGGTGATTCCTCCTCAGTGTGGGTGAAAATACTGAGATTTTGTCTGGCTTTGTTTACATCAGCATATCACACACCTCTAGTGCATCATAAAACATTGAGTCTCTCCTTCTGACATACATGTCTATGTGCTGAACACACTGAAGCTTGTTAATCGAGCCAACGCACCATCCAAATCCAAACATATCAAGACTTAACTCAGTTGTAAACTGCACATCCCTCCTTCCTCAGTAGACTAAGTTACAGCACTTAAGTATACACTCGCTGTGACACACACATGTGTGTTAAGACCGTTCACACACACACACACACACAAAGACCCCAAAATGCCTGTTCCCATCTTCAATACCTACAGTCACTAAAACTGCTTCTTATGTAACAACACCCAAATTCACTGCTTGGGTACCCACATTCAAATGATCACTTGCAGCATGTTGCTTACAAACTCAATCGCTCTCAACCTTCTTACATGCAGACATGCACATGCAAGCACATGTGCGCACTCAGACACTCACATTCACACACACACATTCACACTCTCTCTCACACACACACACACACACACACACACACACACACACACACACACACACACACACACACACACACACACACACACGTAGCCATCCACAAATACGTACCCAGGGACAGTCTTCATCTGTGCCAGCACTCCATCTTGCCTGTGCTCACGTCCTCTGTCTCTCACACACTGGACCATGCAGACCAGCTTTGAGCCAATATATCCCTCTGTACTCTCTCTCTCTCCCTCTCTCTCTCATTTTCTCTCGTCTCTGTTCTTTTGCTCTCCTCCTCTCCTCTGTCCCTCCCTCTTTTCCTTCCCCTGTAGTTGTGACGTATCTGGTTAAAATCCCCGTCAGTCCTTTGCAGACTGTGCATATAGTGCTGTCGCTCACTTTCTGGGGAGATTTAAGGAAAACCGGGAAAAAGAGGGATGTGTGTGTGTGAGTGTTTTGATGGTGTAAAGGGGGGGGGGGGGGGGGGATGTTGCAAAGAGAGAGAAAGTGAAAGACAGACGAGCAGACCAAGACGGAGAGGCAGATGAGCAGACAAACCGACATCCTTCAGACACACAGACAAACGCACAGCGACACCAGCTAAAAACATACACACACAGAAACGCATATAGTATACATATAGTAGAAGAAGAGGGAAATGCGTGTGAAAACATTGAATGCATACAAAAGGAAATATTGTCCTGGGATGAAATTGTATGAATCCACCAGCTGAAGGACACAGAAAGGAAATTAAATTCAACGTGTTGACCGAGCTGAACAACATACACTGCCAGATTACTTTGTGTTGGCTATGACTATGGCCAATATCAGCGAGGCATATGTGTGTATGAGTGTGTGTGTGCTCTGTTTGTAGCAGTCCTCATAGTAACGGCTGCCACCTGCCACAGTAATAAAATGAATCAAAGACAACAATAACAGTGGACCTGTGCAGGGTGACACTGCAGTAAATGACTGATGAACACAACAATGTGGATGCAATGGATGAATGAGAAAGATAAGAAATGGATGCATGGGATGGACAATTCAAAAGGCAAATATAAAGTGCAGACCTTGATACCTCACTTTTACATGAATTGTTTAAAGGCATACGGAGCCCCAGAAGAAATATTTAATTTTGTGAGATCTTGCAAAACCTTCTCACATGTCACTTTAAAAAATAAATAAACATACATTTCAATGTAATTCCTGGTCAGTTTGGCACCAATGGAAACAACCACAACAATGGAGCACACACACCCATGGGGGAGGTTCATAGATTCTATTTGGCCTCAGATATAAAGACAAGACAAGATGCGTGTGTTCTCCTTCCGGCGATGTAGACTCCTAGCGCGGGAAAAGGGAGGGACCGTAGGGCTAGCTAGCCAATTTTTGTCTAATTTGTGGTCAGATAAACAGTAAATTCACCAAATTTAGTGCCCAATATCGCTATTTTCCAAGCTGCTGTAGTGGTCTTAGGTAGTGGTTATTCCTCTCCTTAATCGTTGTGTTTAACCAATTTTTCCCCATCAGATATTCTTTTCCTCTGACCTTATTAAACCCAAATATGTAGAAAAGTATTTAAGTAAAAGGAATGAGTTGCAAAGAACAACGTTAAAAAAAGATCAAAGTATTAGTAATAGACATAAAAATGAAAAAAAGTCATTGAGAAAGTGAGCTAAAACCACATTCTCTTTGTCATGTATATTAGGAAAGCTCCTTTTAATTACAGCATGTGCCAAAGAATTTAAAAATATGACAACATAACATTTAAATGATGTATTACTGGTTGGAAAACCATCAGCTACCTAATTGATAACTATGTTATTGTTCATGGTTGATAAGTAACAAATGAACAACAAGCCTAGTCAATTAAATTAATGGTCAGCTGGAGGAAAAAGTGGATGCAATTGCTTGTCCATTTGTAAACACTGATTTACTTTGGGCATCTCATTACTATCAGCATCAGCTCATCAATATTGCGTTAACAGACCATTAAACTGTATATTCATTAATTTTCAAAAAGAACATGAGGGCTAAATGAGTTGAAATTAAATAAATGAAAGCTCAGTCTACCGATGCCAAACTATCTATCTATAAATAGGTGTTTTAGATGGGCTTCACGCTTTAAGTGGCTTGAAATGAATGCAGAAGTGCTCTTGACGGAAGATGACTGAGTCCTCTCGTGGTCTTCATGGTGTTGCTTTCTACGAGGCTGCTTGTCCCTTTGGTGAAAATATGTGCACACATGTGCAACTGTGCATGGGTAAGGGCTTACTCCACCCACAGCAGCAGTTATCAGACAGCTGCAGAGCGCTCACAGCTGACCTGCTGACCACCAGGACTCTCAGGCGCTCTCCATGTGGCTGGCCACCCAAGAGGCACACTGTACACCAAGAGGGCTCTCACTGCAATCTCAACACATTTATGTCATGGGTGATTTACACAGAATAAACATTTTCTGATGTACTTTTGCAGGGTTGGTTAAACAAAATTACCCTTAGTGGTATCTTGCCAGGGTTGCCAACCTTGGGGAATATTTTATTTAGACTAAAGCAACACTTACTCTTAGTTATGGACCTTTTTGTTTGGGAATAATAATAATAATAAATTGTATTTGTAAAGCGCCTTTCAAAGCTAAAAGCAATCTCAAGGCGCTAAAATGCAGGACAACAACAAAAACAACACCAACAACAACAGACATAAAAGGTTAAATAGGTCATAATTGCCTTGAGTTTGACACCCGTTCAGTAAACACTGAAACGTGCACATAAATGAGATAAATAACGTAAGCATTTAGTTTATTTAATAAAAGAGCACCTGTTCAATGCAACACTGATACCGCTATTAGTACTCGGAAACGTGTTATTCTTAAAAAAATGCACGCATAAAGTTGCGTTCAAATGTATTAAATATATGGCTCTCAAGGAAATACATAAAAAAAAAATATTTGGCTTTTATGGCTCTCCCAGCCAAAAAGGTTCCCGACCCCTGAAGTAGGGGGTCCCTGCGCCACGCTACACCAGTTTGGTGGTCCTTGGCCCGAAAAACGTTGAAGACCCCTGATTTTGCAAGTTGTTTTTCATTTAAGTTGAAACGTGACTATCAAACGGTGACGGTGTCCCTCACTCGGTATTACCTGAATAAAAAGGTGACAAGATCATAACCACAAATTGACAATGCGGTGAGTGAGGTAATAAGTACATTCGACAGGCACAAGGCTTTAATTGACACCGCTTTACGTTCACAGATGACACCAAACCACATAGATTTGTCTGGTTTTAGTGTGTCAAGGCTGGTTCTGAGGATGAAACGTAATCAATTGTGCTTGAAGAATGAAGCCTGGACAATGGCACTGCAGTATTGATCTTTCTCCGGGGTAAACATTAGGCAGCCTGTCAGACGGATATGTAACACAGTGGCATTGCCCATGAGCTGACAAAAGCAAATAATAGTCAGCAGCATTCAAAGAAGCAAAAAAGGATGTGATATTTGAACCAGGAGAGTGACGTCTGATGATGAAGAAGTACAGATGGTGGCAGGTCAAAGTATTATTAAGTAATACTGCAATGCTTGCAAAACAAAAACACAAAACCAACCTCAATGAATAATAACAGAAAGTCTAAAAGAGAGAAAAAGCAGATCAAACCACAAATCCATACGTCTCTCAGCTTCCATTTTAGTATGATTAAAGCATTCGGGTTGCTTATGAGTACAACATAAATAATAAACATCTAGAATGAGAGAGAGAGAGATTGGTGTGAAGGAGGGAGAGGGAACGGCGAATTTGTGGAGGAGCATTCATCCAGTCCTTCTGCATGGCGAGATAATCTCCTCCCATTACTACAGCACAAAGCAGTGCAGGTTTTCCATTAAGTGTACTACCACAGCCTCCCCGGCCTCACAGGCAGCCATTAGCTCTGAGATTAAATAAACCTCTATTTACATACTGTAGCACTACAGCAACTGCATGCTGAATTTTTCAACATTTTGCCCCACACAGGATGGGGAAATTGCATAAATTTTCTGATAAAGATCAAAGGAACTGCTCACCCTATCCTACACTCGTCCTTGAAAATATGTGCAGACATATCTTGAATTCCTGAGTTACTTCTCTGCTTCTTTTTCAAAGTGCAATGCTGAGTGTTTTGCTGTAAGAGCCTGAAGTTAGACTGAAATGAAAACTCATTCCTTAGTGTTAGTTTTGAATTTTGTATGTATTTGGTCTAAATTGTTCAAGATCAGGGGTGTAGGTGTTTTACACTCGTGTGTGTTTGTGGGAGCGAGCGGAGGGAATGTGAACGCGCAAAGGCAAGAAAAAATCCAAAAACTTTCAGGGGGCGCGGGGTTCCGTTGGGGGAATATATATATATATTTATTTAATTTCAACGGTGCGCGATCAACCCGCACTACACTCGTGATCGACCGGTCTTTTGGGCACCCCTGGTATAGATCATAAAGCGGAAATGCCACGTTATCATACATTTTTCCATCCATCCATCCATTGTCTACCGCTTATCCGGGGTCGGGTCGCGGGGACAGCAGCTCCAGTAAGGAACCCCAATCTTCCCTTCTCCGGGCCACATCCTCCGACTGGGGGATCCTGAGGCGTTCCCAGGCCAGTGAGGAGATATAATCTCTCCACCGAGACCTGGGTCTTCCCCGGGGTCTCCTCCCAGCTGTTCGTGCCTGGAACACCTCCCTAGGGAGGCGCCCAGGTGGCATACTTACTAGATGCCCGAACCACCTCAACTGGCTCCTTTCAACGTATAGGAGCAGCGGCTCTACTCCGAGTCTCCCACGGATGGCTGAGCTTCTGACCCTATCTCTAAGGGAGACGCCAGCCACCCGTCTGAGAAAACCCATTTCGGCCGCTTGTACCTGTGATCTCGTTCTTTCGGTCATGACCCAGCCTTCATGACCATAGGTGAGGGTAGGAACGAAGATCGACCGGTAGATTGAGAGCTTTTCCTTCTGGCTCAGCTCTCTTTTCGTGGTACGGTAAAGCGACTGCAGTACCGCCCCCGCTGCTCCAAATGTCCGGCCAATCTCCTTCACTGCTTCACTTGGGGTAAGGGCTCATTCCCTACCCAGAGTAGGCAATCCACCGGTTTCCTGCTGAGAGCCATGGCCTCAAATTTTGAGGTGCTGATCCTCATCCCAACCGCTTCACACTCGGCTGCCAACCGATCCAGTGACTGTTGAAGGTCACAGACCAATGATGCCATAAGGACCACATCATCTGCAAAGAGCAGCGATAAGATCCTCAGGCCACCGAACTGCATCCCCTCTCCTCCACGACTACGCCTCAATATCCTGTCCATGAAAATCACGAACAGGATTGGTGATAAAGCGCAGCCCTGGCGGAGGCCAATATTCACAATTAGTTGTGAATATAAAAATAAAAATAAATCAGAGGGGGGCGCGGGGTTCCGTTGGGGGGGCACAGACAATGGTAGGGGAAACACTGATAGCGCTTTTAGTACTCAGAGACGTGATATACTTAAAACTCAATTTTATTAAATATATGGCTCTCAAGGAAATACATTTAAAAATATTTGGCTTTTATGGCTCTCCCAGCCAAAAAGGTTCCTGACCCCTGCTATAGAGCATGCACACTTGCATTTTCCTTAAACCCCGCCTTCCAGCCGCTCCGTCATAGCCTCTACCATAGAGGGCGTGTTAGTCGGATTCAGGAGTTCCTCAAAGTGCTCCTTCCACCGCCCGATAACCTTCTCAGTCAAAGTCAGCAGGGTCCCACCCTTGCTGTACACAGCTTGGATGCTTCCTCGCTTCCCCCTCCTCAGGTGCCGGATGGTTTTCCAGAAGCACCTTGGTGCCGACCTAAAGTCCTTCTCCATAGCTTCTCCGAACTTCTCCCACACCCGCTGCTTTGCCTCTGACACGGCAGAGGCTGCCGCCCTTCTAGTCCTTCGGTACCCTGCAACTGTTTCCGGAGTGCTCCTGGATAACGTAACCCGGAAGGACTCCTTCAGTCGGACGGCTTCCCTGACCACCGGGGTCCACCACGGTGTTTGAGGGTTACCGCCCCTTGAGGCACCTAAGACTTTGAGACCACAACTCAACACCGCAGCTTCAGCAATAGAGGTTTTGAACATCGCCCACTCAGGTTCCAATCCCCCAACCTCCACAGAGATGTCTGAAATGCTCCGCCGGAGGTGTGAGTTGAAGATCCCCAGGACAGGGGCTTCCTCCAGACGTTCCCAGTTCCCCCACACTACCCGTTTGGGTTTACCAGGTCTGTCCAAAGTCTTCCCCCACCCCTTGATCCAACTCACCACCAGATGGTGATCAGTTGACTTCCCCGCTCTTCACCCGAGTGTCCAAAACATGCGGCCTCAGATCAGCTGATACGATTACAAAATTGATCATTGACCTTTGGCCTAGGGTGCTCTGGTACCACATGCACTTATGAGCATCCTTATGTTCGAACATGGTGTTTGTTATGGCCATTCCATGACTAGCACAGAAGTCCAACAACAAACGACCGTTCGGGTTTAGATCAGGGAGGCCGTTCCTCCCAATCACGACTCTCCAGGTGTCTCCATTGTTTCCCACGTGTGCGTTGAACTCTCCCAGTAAGACTACGGAGTCCCCTACCTGGAGCCCCCTGCAGGGCTCCATTCAGGGTCTCCAAGAAGGCCGAATACTCCGAAATGCGGTTTGGGGCATAGGCACAAAGAACAGTCAGAGTTTTCCCCCCCATAACCCGAAGGCGTAGGGAGGCGACCCTCTCATCCACCGGGGTAAATTCCAACGTAGCAGCGCTCAACCGGGGACTTGTGAGTATCCCCACCCCCACCCGACACCTCACACCTTGGGCAACTCCGAAGAATAGAGTCCAACCCCTATCCAGGAGTACGGTTCCAGAGCCAAGACTGTGCGTAGAGGTAAGCCCCACCAGATCCAACTGGTAGCGCTCCACCTCCCGCACTAGTTCCGGCTCCTTCCCCCACAGAGAGGTGTCGTTCCACATCCCCAGAGCCAGCCTCTGCTGCCTGGGTCTGGTCCGTCGAGGTTCCCTGACCATCACTGCCACCCGTGTGACAGCGTACCCGACCCCAGCGGTTTTTCCCATGAGTGGTGGGCCCACAGGATGGATGGATGGGAGGCACCACGTAGCTTCTTCGGGCTGTGCCCGACCGGGCTCCGTGGCAAACCCGGCCACCAGGCGCTCGCTGTCGGGCCCTCCCTCTGGGCCTGGCTCCAGACGGGGGCCCCGGGCTTCCTCCAGGCAGGGTCTCTCCTTTTCTTTCCCTTTTTTTCATGAAGTCGTTTTGAACCATTCTTAGTCTGGCACCTCGCCTGAGACCAATTTGCCTTGGGAGACCCTACCAGGAGCACTAGGCTCCAGACAACACAGCTCTCAGGTTCATAGGGACACACAAACCTCTCCATCACGATAAGGTGATGGTTCCCAGAGAGGCATATCAAATTAATTCCTTAACTACACCCACGCGCCTTTCGAGGAAATGGAAATGTGAGCTTGACTTTTGAGGTGTGTGTGTTTGTGTGTTTGTGTGTTGCTGTGTGTGTGTGTATGAGGGGCTCGGCCATGGAATTGTTTGGGTGAGAGCTTTGCCTTCTGGCTCAGCTCTCTTTTCGTCACAACGGTGTAGTAAAGCAACTGCAGTACCGCCCCCGCTGCTCCGATTCTCCGGCCAATCTCTCGCTCCAACGTCCCCTCACTCACAAGACCCCGAGGTACTTGAACTCCTTCACTTGGGGTAATCACAATTAATTACATCATCTCGTCATCATCTAACTAACTGACTGGAGGATTAGTGCCACCAAATGTTAATCTCAACTGGTAATATTCACATAACAGTGGTAGATAGAAACAAGCATTTTCTTAAGAAGGCTTTCTCTTAAAAAGAAAATTCAGTAAAAATATGCACTTCTTGGACTAATGAGTCAGAGTCATAATAATACAAAAAAATGGCTCGACATTTAAGTATACAATTACCCAGATCTTCCGGCGTTCTTTCGCATCCATGGATCCTATAGAGTAGGGGTCGGGAACATATGGCTCGCGAGCCATATATGGCTCTTTCGATGACGCGATATGGCTTGCAGACAATTTTGAGCTGACATTTTTTAACATGATTAACAAGTAATAAATAATTATACTGTGTCATTTTAAAGTAAAACATTTAGCAGCGGATTTTGTTTTAGTTTTCCCCTCTCCGTCTCTGACTGTAACTGTGCTCACGTGTGTGCGTGTGCGTGTGCGTGTGCGTGTGTGTAGGGGGCGGAGCCCTGCCCTTCGCGAAACAGCTGAGGAGAAACTGCACAAAGCAAGCAGTAGACCAGGGGTGTCAAACTCAATCACAGATAGGGCCAAAATTAAGGCATCGTTTCGGGGGTGAAGCTTGGAAACTGTGCAGCGCCCAGAGTCATACTTTGCCTTGAGTGTGGCGTTACACTGGAGGTCAATCAGCAACATTTGGATGTTCACATGTGCTGTTTCCACGTCAACTGCAAACGGATTGCTGAGCAGTTCATGTGCAGTCAGGAACACAGCGGTGGAGATGGTTTGTCTGTTTGGAAACACGTAGTGACCAAAGTTTCCTTGCTGCATCAGAGTCTCCCACAGGCAGCTCGGCTTGGAACGCTCTCACTGCATCATACATGTCCGTGATCACACGGCCCTGAAGCTGGAGGTTTAACAGTGATATGCTTCGTTATGTCGCACAAACAGGCCAGCTCACATCACCATTTTTCGTCCCTGAGATCTGTGGTGTGTTTCCCTTTGCTTCCAAAAACGGCCAGATTTCCTCACGCAACTCGAAAAAATCTATTCAGCACTTTCCCTCGACCGCCATGTTCAGAATGTATCTCCTCAGGAAAAGACTTAAATTGTCTCTTATAAAGTTTCTTGTCTATGTTACGGTGATTATTACTTGTTCCATCTCCAGAGCTTTACAACACAGCACTTCCTGGTGTATGATGCAGTGATACACCGTTACGTAAATGACATAAGTGTTTAGTTTATTTAATAAAAGTGCAACTGTTCAATGTGAAAAATTAGTTGTGAAAATAAAAATAAATCAGAGGGGGGCGCGGGGTTCCGTTGGGGGGGGGGGGGGGCACAGACAATGGTAGGGGAAACACTGATAGCGTTTTTAGTACTCGGAGACGTGATATACTTAAAACTCAATTTTATTAAATATATGGCTCTCAAGGAAATACATTTTAAAATATTTGGCTTTTATGGCTCACCCAGCCAAAAAGGTTCCTGACCCCTGCTATAGAGCATGCACACTTGCATTTTCCTTAAACCCCGCCTTCCAGCCACTCCGTCACAGCCGGTCTCGGCTCACTCACATTAATGGAGACGGGAATATAACTCTGAATTTGCCAATTAGCGCATTTTACAACATTTAGGACATAATGATTAAAATAAGGTCTATTCAAGTGTTCATACTGGGAAGTTGATTTACTTCAACAACAAAAAATTATCTGCTAATTTACAGATGTCTCTTTCCCAATGTAAGTCAATGGGAAAAAGTATTTTTGGGCCCCATGGCATCACATGATTGACACGGAAATTATAGTTTGACCACTACTACGAAAATTTGCTTCAAAACCTGCCGCTCTTCCTAGGGACTTGGTAAAAGTCGCACAAGTAGAGAAGAGACATAAAGGTCATGTCAGTTACACAGCAATATCTAAAGTTAGCTAATGTTAGCTACTATAAGCTACTGATAATACCAGCACAAGCAAGACTGGAGCATCAAAAGTTCTGAGTGCAGCAGATTAAGTATGGGTGCATTTTATTGCTTATGAATTCAGCAATTTTCTTTTGAGGAAGAATGTGTTATTTCTTCTTTCAAAAGTTAAATGCAACTCAATCAGAGGCGGCCATAAGAGCTTTCTCAATGAGAGCAAGATGTGAATGATGCTAATTTCCCTTGAATGTCTGACAAATGATTTGAGTGACATTTGAATTCATAAGAGGAACCATTAAGAGACACTCATCTCAGAAGTGCATGTAAATCACAAGAAATTGAATGAATTTAATTGGCAGTGGGTTGCTGGCGTGTGCATTTTTAAACAGGTGGCTAGTTGTTGGTGTTCCCCCGGGGTGCAAGTTGGTGTCACAGGTGCAGCTTGCGCTCCACATCACCCTGCTTCGGGGGGAATCGTTGGTCATGTTGGCAGAGAGTGCTGTTCTGTCAAGGTGCATTATTCTTTTCACCCCGCGCCACGTCCCCATCTTCAGCTTCGCATGGCTCCTGATCTCACACAAGAAGCAGCTCTTTCTGTCTTTCTGTCTGTCTATACCATCATACAGTATACAACCAACACCATCTTCGCCTCATTTTTCCAGTCTTCCGATCTCTTTCTTCCTCCCTCTGAGGGCTGTTCTGACACAGACAGATCCCATTAACCCTACCTGTGATTTGTCCTTACCTCTGACAAGCAGGGGTTGCACACAAAAAGAACAGTAAAAGAAATCCTAATTCATACACAATGTCGCTGAACAAGTTTTCATTTTTCTAATGTTTTGTGACAGGCCGAGGCCCAAAGAATGACCTCTGCCAAATAAAATGACAGAGTGACTGAATGATATCCCCTCAGGTTAAATATGATATTTTATTCTTAGTTTATTTTGTACTTCTCCTCCTGCTCTTTTTGGAGTGCTCACAGAGAAAATTCACACCGGGTCTCTCTAAGGTTTGTCTCTATTCCATGTTTTCATGTAACAACTTTCACATGGTTTCAAGGTAGAAACACAATGATGTCCGGGTCACCTTTTTTCTTCTCTCCCATGAGATTGAATCACCTTCCTGACGCTGATCTCCAACCAGCCTGCTGTTATAACTCCGAAGCAAAGCTCAGCACCAACACAGCCACATTATTTGCCACTGACCCAATTAGGTCCTGCATGGATCCTGTGATACATAATTATCTCGCTCCTTTCTTTCCCTTCTTCACCCTTTCCCTATTTTTCCTCTGTTCCTTTTGATGAATGGCTTTGCTTTTTAGGACAAATGACAGCCGCGTGATTAATTGTGTGTGCTCTTTCACTATTTCGCCTCCTCACATCTTTTTCAATTTCAATTTACATTTCTCACCCTGTGTAACTAGAAATATTCTATCTTTACCTGGGTTTGCCCCATCAGCATATTCCCATAAATAAAAGAGGGGGAGAGGTTGAGGTGGAGTGGAGCGAGGGATGGAGGGAAGTGTGGCCCAGAGGCAGGGCAGTGGGCATGTGCAAAATGGAGGGGTGAATGGATGGAGAGGGAAGAGGGAGACGAGCCAACTGCTCCAGATCAGGAGTGTGAAGGTGACTGCAGTGAATAAAACAGAAAGAGATGGAGATGAAATTAAAGAGAAATCCAAATGTTAAAATGTAGGAAATAGACAGATGAGCAAAAAGCAACAAATTAATGAAAAATGGCCCATACTATCAAACAATAGAAGGAGCATAAATGCAGTACATGACAGGGGAATAGGGGAACAGCGAACAGAAGATAAAGGAATAAAAAGGGGACGTAATGAAACAGCAGCGATTGTAGCAAGGTGTGCAGCCACTGCACCGTGGCAGGACGTCGTGCTATGCTTAATGAGGCAACAGTGCAAGCAATTAGTTCCTGATATGACATTATCAGTCACCAATAAGTGAACACATCATTAACCATCAACTCCTCCAAAGCCTTTCATGCTCCATCTCTCGCTCACATACAAGCTTGCACATGCATATGTTCTTAAACATGGGGGTTTTAAATTAGTTAACATAAAGCATACGCCGTTTCCTTTCTCATTTGAATCTACACAAACATGCATCGGGCCCAAACATCTTTAACATCAACCCTGTCTCCAGAAATTACGTCCATATACTACTAATTTACAACAGCAAATGTGTTTTAAAATGAAGCACAAATTGTGTTTTTATCAACATTATGAGGTAAAAATTGGTAATTAAAATATCAGTATAACTATCAGCAAAATAGTCACACTGGAAATGGGCGTGAGTAATAGATTAATAATCAGCACAAAACTGATTTACATTTCTTTGTATATATGGATTGTGACTCACGTTTAGAAATAAATGTGTTGCAGCATGGCCAAGACACCGTCTAAATATATTCATGGCCTGAATATGAGACAATATTTTTTGGGGGAAATGGCGTTGAGGGTCAAGTGAGGGTCATCTTATATTCCAGGACATCAAATATTCTTTTTCATTAAAAAAAGAGTGACCTCTTTCAGAGAGCGTTGTTTGTAGCCTTATTGTTTCTAGGCTAGCGAATCAGTTTGAAGTGCATCTTTTAGAGTTATTAAACACAGAAAAAATATTTTTAGCCCAATTTAACTTGCAGGAAATGAATTGGAGGAAATGAATTCACAAGAGAAAATGGGTCGAAAGCATCTCCCGACAACGACTGCAGAAACTGATTGGCTGATTACATTTCATCTGTAATCAGCCAGGAACTGTTCAGGCAACTCACAGTACTTGGTGTAATACAGAAAAAGTCAAGAGGGACTTGAAGCACAAGGACGATGTGTTTATTTTGTTAACATGTAACCAAACTCATGATCTTTCCCTAACTTTACCCAAAGTGTTTACGCAAAACTCAGGATGCAAACCCTGGTGTTCAGCGTCAAAGTCCTGCATTAGCTCCTGGTTGGTGGTAGTGCGCTTCTATCAAAATGTAACTTGAGAAACAAATTAAAAGTAAACTAATGACATTTCTAGGAGTCAGGGTTAGAAAAAACTTCCCTTATTTCGCTGCGGCTGAACACCATATGGCCTTAAGCAGCATTTCCACAATTTGGCTTCATGCTGCACAAAACTGCGCGACTGCTTCCAGCCAATCCAATCCAAGCCAAATACAAAAGTTGATTTCCACTTAAGTAAACAATTCAAAAGGTCTGCACTCCATTGGGAGCTGACTGGTGCATGAAATACAACAACATTATTGCACTCCCATGTCTTTTTCTGTGAAGAGGTGAAATAAGATTCCCATTCTTCAAAAAAGCAAAGCGCTAAATAAGGGCTTTGATTAGACGCGCTAAGCATATTTGAGCGTGGCGAGGGTCTGATCGCACAGGGGAATAGGTTCCTCAACTGTTTCCCACAGCAGCTGGGCGAAGAACAGGGAAAGAGAGACAAACAGAAACTGTGAGAAGGCGCAAAAATTAGATTATGCCTTACCTGCAGTTTCTGTTTTCTCATGAGCACAACAAGGTTTTTTGCTATACTTACTGGACTATCATCTACCTATTAAAAATATAACTTTCAGGAGACCTACAAATCATGCATCTGTGAAATTACAGCATATTTTGATCACTTAAATTACAAGGCAGAGAAGATTTTGCGTTTTTTACACATTTTAAAGTGAGGTTTGACATTTACAAGAGTCATAGGTCATGCCGCAGGTTTGTCCAGTGAAGTGAGACAAAGTTCAGAGACTGATCACTGCAGAGCAAAGCAAAATGCCAAAGAGAGACACAACACAGTCTGCATGGACAGTTACACTCAGAGAGAGTGATGATGTGTCATTTCTGTTACTTTTATTGAACAAATAACTGCTATCCACAAAGTTAAAGACAATTCTGACCTTGTTCACAAGTTAAACCTAACATGTCAGTTCAGCAACAACAACAAGCATGTCAAAGAACAGTTCAATAGGAAATGGCCCCAGGAACATGAAATCGCTCTTCATCCTCTGCCTGACTTACCTAACAAACACCAGTCAAGCTGTGAACTCTGCCAGTTAGGAAACGCTCTGTGATGGAAGGTACAAAGAGGAAAGGATTGTCACTCGAGCTATGTATATGTAACACACACACGCGCGCACACACACACTGTTTTCATCTGTTAGTTAATTAACCTCTTGAACCTTGAACTCTACCCTCATATTTTCTCTGTGGTGGGTTAAATAGATTTTTCCCTCGTATCATTATACAGCATATATTCACCATCTGGGTGCTTGCTTGACATTTCATTAATATCCAATGACTATCCAAAGATACATTGCTTTAATAGCACATTTTCTGAATGCAAAATGCATCATGTTGTACACATTCACACCATTCCAACCAGTGGCACATTGTTCTATATGTCATACTGATTTTATTTATGAGGGAGATCTGCCTGGCTGCCCTTGTTTCTGTCCTGCTTGTTACCTGTGACTGATGAGTAAGGCTCGGTTCCAAGGCTAAATTTGTAGTTATTTGTAATAAACGTACACGTGTTTGTCGGTGCTTATCTGTGAAACAAGCATCTGTGAAGATGGACCCACGGGTTGGTCGATTGGGGTTAAAGAGGTTTAATGATTTTGCCTATTGAATCTAAAGTCATTCAAACAAAAAAAAATTGATTGAAATTTAAATTAAATTCATCTAGATTCATAGATTCTGCCTCACCGACATACTGGCAGTAAGACAATGTCATTGCCCTTTCTGTTCTGGAGGACAGAGGCAGCCAATTACATCTCTAATCCAGGCATATTTAACCGGATAATCACCTTTCATTGTATAATCCTCAGGTTAGGTAAGGCTTCATGCAACGGATACATCTCATCGGCATCCTCAACCAAGACAAACAAGGGCAACAGAAGGTAAGCTTTTATAAAAGTGAATTTTTCTGTACTAATGAATAATAATTCAATATCAGCTCAATATTTAATGTTTACTTATTCAACACAACTTGAAGTATGGTTCATTTGTAGTGAGAAAGCCTTGTAAGGAGGCTGTTTGAGGTGGCCACTACACTCCACTTAAACTGACGTCTGTTCTCCGCTTTATAACATTTGATTATCTGGATCTCGAGTATATTTCGCTGTACAAGCCGACAGATGGCCAGCCCACTGTTTGTATTTGTTTTGGTTCAATATTTGTGCCCCTGTTGCTTGTTACAATGCAATCACATCAACAGACATCTTTAAACGAGCTCCACTGTGTGATTCTCAGGCTGGCCTCCAGAAATACAAGAAGCAAGAGGATGTAATTAGACAAGAATTAAACAAAGCGGTAATAAGATATAATAAGGAGATTGTTGAACATGAAGCGAGAGAAAAGGATGTCTGTGAATGGGAAAAAAGATCTCATTCTTGCCCTCTGTTCTGTCCTATCTGTGCCAATACTGAAGGCGACAACCTCATTTCAGAGCCATGACATGAAATCATTGCTGGGGTGGATGGATGGGTAGGCTGTATGAGGTGGAGGAAGTGGTGGAGAGGTGTAAAGATAGGTGAAGATAAGCTGGAGTGCCAGACCCGATTGCATAACTATCGGCTGTTTATGGATCAGACGCAGGCTGGTTTGGCCCTCTGGGATTGATTGTCTTCTGACTAGACATCAGGTGAATAGAAAGATAATACGAAAACTAAAAGAGAAAATAGAGGGAGAGTATAATGAAGGGTGAAGCATTGCAGCCAATCTGAGTGGAGCGTGTCCGTGAATTTCTGTTTAGTTTTTTCTTTACGTCTGCCAGGGAGGTTCATTTTTGTGCCCATTTGCTCGTCTGTTTGCCTGTTAATTTGAAGGGTATCTGGGAAACAATTTGGTGTAAATACAGATCATGTGCCAAGAAACAAGCGGTTTCATTTTGTTAATTTTCTGTGAAGAAGGGGTATTTGGGAAAAACATCAAATTGGAAACTCTACTAATTCTACACATCAAAGTCATTGCTGTGTTAAGAAGACACATTTTCCTTTTAACTCCTCGTCTCTCAGACGTTGACGAAACAAATCTATCCCTGTAGTCAGACCCGTTCAAGCCTGTACAGGTTGTGTGCCATTTGCTACTTTTTTTCACCCCTGGTTATACAAATTTCCTCCAGTCCTTACAAGCGTTGGATCAGACCGAATATGATCGTTTTGATATACCATATAAAATGCGCAATAAAAAAACAATATGACGCTACAGAAACAAGATGATATTGATGAATGACCACAACAGGAAATGAGAGTTACTCACTTGATATTTTGTACAATTCATTCTTGTACAAATGTGGCCCGGAGAAGGGAAGATTGGGGAGCTGCTGCCCCCGCAACCCGATCACGGATAAGCGGTAGACAATGGATGGATGGATTCTTGTACAAAGCCCAATATTAAGATTTAGGTGTCCTCCAAAAGTCATGACCACTCTCAGTCAATCAGTACGCGGTCTATCACTGTGTATTTTCTGTCACAGCTAGTTGCAGAAATATATCCCTTATCAAAAAAATATTTTGGTAATAAATGAATAATTATTGTGCAGCCTTGATGGAGTAATGACCTCTCAGGGTGCTTCTGTCTGTGTTGTGTCCCTGTGTGTATTGTATGTGGGTTATCCCACACAATGCATCACAAAGCCCTTCACTCTAGTGGCCCTTGTGATATATATTTAGAAGATCCCTTTAACGTTTAACCCCTTATGCTCCAGCCAGACCCATTTAATGCCTACGACAACATCGCCACTCTCGAGTGCAGCCCGCTCTCCATCATCAGCTGTGGTAGTTGTGTTTGTTTTAGCCCGGTCCACCTGGCCCTCCATTTCATTACTTCAATTAGCGTGATTACGATCTAAAATTGCTTGTGTCGGCTCTGTGATTGACAGAAATTGGCCACTTAGGGAGGAGAGCTGCAGACACACAGTGACGCTCAATGGCTTGTGTAGTGAAACGTTCATGTGTACAGTCGTGCGTGTGTTTGTTTATCCTGATGGGAGTTGTGCTCACTGAAGATGAGAGCAATTCATCAGGCAAACAATGTGAGACCATCGCAACAGAGCGTCCATATATCTCGCTTTACCCACATGTGCAACATCAATGTCTGGGGGAGTGAAAGAGACAGATGTGTGTGTGTGTTTGAGAGTTTGTGTGTGTATACTTGGGTAAGATTTTGTAAACATTATCAACTTATCTTTAATGCAAAGCTGAATTTATCATCTGCTGCATGTATACATTTAAAAATAAACCACTGCTTTTCTATTAGCATAAAGTTCATACATAGTACACAAAGTGCTATAATTACTGTCCGCTTTTCAAAGAATTTCCTGATTGTAATCATGTGTGACATAAAAATTCCTCCCTTCTCCACCATTACAGCTTAACATGCTCTAAGCGTGTTGCAATCAGCATGTATCACATGCACACTGATTGTGTAAAAGCGGGACAGACAGGCAATCACTACTCAGTCATGGCACGTTTTGTTCGACCCAGTGGGAGTTGGAGAATACGTCTCGTTTGGCGGAGGCACATTTAACGGTCAAGTGTAATTTAGAAGACTGGCTGGTCTTCGTGTCTCTTCTCATTATGGCCATCGTGGTCTACACTGCTCTAAGTAGCGACCGCTGGAGCAGATCTGGGTATCTGTCTTGTTGCCGTCTTCACGGCATGCGAGATGGAGAAGTGAGGTGTTATGTTTGTAGCACATCAGTGCCGAGTACGGCTGTTCATCATCAGGAGTTGATAGCCAGAACAGCAGAGGTCCATGACAGAACATTAATCTGTCTATCAAACAGACAGCCATAAGTCTCTCCTCTTCCTCTGCACATGTGAAAGAATTTCATTCCCTTTTTCTTGATCTTTCTCTTCTACATCTTCCTCTATCTCACACTCCAGACTTTCCATTTTTCCACACCATTCTTCCTCTCCGCACCTTTGGTCCATTGTCTTGAGCTTTCCACCCACTCTTGCTCTTTGTGTATGGTTTTCATTGTATTGCTTGTGACAGAGTATGTCCTTTTTGACAAAATGAATTGTTCTCTGAATTGGATTGGAGTGATTCCTCCTCCATCTCCCTCAAGATGTAGTAATCCTAGTTTAAACAGCACCCAGTGTCCATGTCTCTTGTTTTTCAAGATTTTAGGATATTGCAACAAATAATGAAAATAATACCAAGGTAAAAGCTGCTATTATGATTATTTTCATATGAACAATGAATCAGCTCTACCGACTGTTATCGTCTTTGTATGATTTTGGGGGGTTTAATGACAGAAATGGAATATAATATTCATAACGTTGTTTTAATCTGTGTATAAATCACCTGAAACTAAGAATCATGTTTTCGTTACCTTAGATCGAGTCCTTCATATCTACATAACTTTTCCTGCCTCTTCCATGGAGTCCCGCACAAGATTACATTGAACACCATGAAAGTGTTATAATTTACCTTTGCCCAATAGTCATTTTTACTGAATAGTGTTTGAATGCATCATAATGCAACTCTGTGGAACGTCTGTTCACCGGCTACTAACTGCTAACAGCTATTGGTAACTAGCTTTCCTCATGCTGATTTGTTGTTCACAATGTAGCATTATCAGGGACAAATACGGTGTGTGTCCTTGGACGCGTCGGTGGTGCGTTTACTGCGTCCCAAACACATTTTCTATCAAGCCCTTACGGTACTTGTGGTACCCTATGAGTACAAACACTGGATCTAGAGAGGGCATTTGCAGTTTTTACATTACCTGGCGGCCTTCGTAGTTCTCCAACATGCTCGGAAAGGAAAGGTTGCGCGGAGGGGTATTTGGTTTGCAATCTGCAACCTCACATAAATGTCACTTAATTCAAACACTGGTCCTTTAATCTGATTGTTTTGGTTTTACAGCCCAAAAACAGACAGTTAAGGTTCAATCCCATCAATTTTGTTTCCTACCACAGCAGTTAGCTGTTCTTAGCAAAATAAACTGTGATAAAGACACTGTACATAATCTGCCCAGCATCAAATGGCAGATACACACGCTTGCTGGTGAGCAGAGTGGAGGATTTAGCAAACTAATAAGCAGATGTTTCCCTCAGGAGCCGGAGCTAAAACGCTGGACTTAAATTCATCAGATGGCCAGAAACTGCAAATGAATGCTAATTATGTTGTCTGATGATGTGCAAATTGGAAACTTTTTGTTAACACATTTGCTACTGTATAAAAACATTATGAGGTTATTATTGCAGCTTAAATAATGTTGAACATCAGGTTTTATTTGTCAAAAATGCATTTTTAGCTTTTTAGAATGAGCTTTTTTTTCTTCATCTCTTTTCAATCTTCTATTTGGGGTATTTCTCGTCTTCTCCCCACACTCGCAATCCCTTTCCACATTTATCTTTGTCTTCCATCCAGGATGAATGTAAAAAGTGCAAAGGGAGGACAAGAAAGTAGACCACCCTCTGCTGCCAGGTCAGTGATATCTAAGTAAAGGTGCTGCAGGAAATTAATACACTTATTAAGACAAATTAACAATCTACATAGAAAATAAAAGCTAAATCAAGAGGTGAGGTTTTGAGCTTTAATCCTGTACTTGTAGTAATTAATGAGCAGTTTATCAAGAGAGAGATGGTATAGCCTGCTTTGGAATGACTTTTAAATCTTTACTGAGTTTCTGGGTAATACAGACGGTGAAACTTCCAAGTATTCAAACAATTGTCTCCCATTGCTGATGTTGTATATCAGCAGTCTGAGTCCATCTTGACTTCTTTAACAGGAGGGTCCATCCATTAAACAAGCAAACAAGTTCAGTGTTGATTTATATTGCTGGTTATATGAAATCTTTTTCAAAGTGTTCATATTAATTACGAGACATTTAATGGCGCTTGGAATTGATTAAAGCTTCTTTTTCTCCTAGCATGTCTTCACGAGGTGGGAGGGGTGGAGCCGCTGGCAGATCGCCCGCTTCTGCGAGATTCAAAAACAAGGCTCTTCAGCTCAGCCTCTCCAAGAAATTCTGGTTATTATCATTGTCTGTTTGTAATCAACATTGATTAGCACAAGGGGAGTGGGTTGTGTAGATTTGTTCACCTAATTGGGGTCAGCTGCATAACAAGTTTCAGAATTTCAAACTTCCTTAGAAACACTTCCTTCCTTTTATTAGCGACTGACGCAACTAATGTCAGGTGATTGAACTGCTGACGTTTGTCAATTGTTACGCTCAAGCTGAGTAATTATTTCAAGGGAGGCTATATGAATGGATTACCCAACAGGCACTTAAGTATGTTTAATAAAGTAAGTTAGGAGAAGAAATTATAGGCCTGGCTTTGATGATGACAGCTCTCAACACTTGGCATTTCACAGCTCAAAGTCCCCCTCAGCACAGGGGAAGGACTCTGGGGAGGAGGAGGGACGTCGGCAAAGTAAAAGGAGCCTCAGCAACAGCTCAACGGTGGCCGCTGCGTACGTTTCTTTCCTCAATAAACTCTTTGGACAGGTCAGTTCATCATCATCCTACATACTCAAATGCCTGTTCTCAAAGCCTTGACGCAGTTGTTGCTTCCTGGTCAGGTTATTCCAAAAAAGGACATAGTTGCGGTTTCAAGCTTCCGGTTTTATAAAAACCATCAGGAGCAGTTAGATGCGTCAGGAAACAGCATCTAATAAATAGCAGGCTTAAACTACTTGTAAGACAATACATGTCAACACCATGTAAATAGTTTCCTGACCCATCTATATGTTCCTGCCAGACTGCCCTCGACTACACACAAAACACAGATACACACAGATACAGATAGTTGGAGAAGACATGATAGTAAGTGGTAGCTATTGATTGAAAATATAAACACAGGTTGCTATTTGCAGTGAACCATGACTATCCAAAAATGAATGCCCTGTTTGACATAGAATAGGGAAAATGTATTAGAAAAGTCAATAACATTACCCAACTCTATATCAAACATTAAACCATCTAATCAGCACTGACGGGTGTTACCTCACCCTCTGAAAAAAAACAACCATCCTTTCCAAGAAGTCACTCGAGTAATTCCACTTCACAGATGATTTACTGCCTGGACACTGGGCTGGCTTCCATTAAAGCCCTGGCTGGTTCAAGTGAAGCATTGGCTCTGTTGATGTCTGATTCCCTGATCCAAGATTGCTACAGGGCATCACTGACTATTTAGGGAAATTAAAGCTGGAAATGAGCCAATGAAATGATCAAGCTCAATGTCACCTTCCCCATTCCAGTTAAGCATGAGAGTGGATTTATATAGAGAGCACTGTGTCTATCTGTGTTTAACTGTAATACAATGTGATTCAATGTGGAAGATATGCCAGCATTTAAACGTAAAACATCAAAACAATTAACTAACATTATCAACAGAATGTGAAGAGGTAACAGTGTTGATGTTATGTCAAAGACGTCTATGTCTCGTGTTGCAGAGATATCTACTGAAATCAACAGCCTGACTGACTAGTTCCGCTCCGTCCAGTCGTGTAATACCACTTGTTCCTCTAGAGGTGATAGTGAGTCACTGTAGCTTCAGTCTGCCCTCAGTACAGAGGGAGAAGAAGCACGGCTGCCTGACTCGCTTGTAAATATTGCGGCCATGTTCCATGTCTGTTTTATAGTTTGTTTATTAGATTACATTCAAAGTGGCAGAAACGAGGAAACCACCTCTCTTCTTCCTCACAGCTGCCAGGAGGCTGTTTCGCCCCGGGAAACAGTGTGACTACTCTTAACAGTTAGCTTGAGTTCAGCCACAGCACCGGGGAAATGCAAACTCCTGCCATTACACAGGTCCACCAGCTCTCATGGCTGCGCCGCCATCGGGAAGACAAGATGAATATGCGGGTCGTTTTCTTTTAAATTTAGTCCAATGAACAAACTAACGTAACGCTACACGGACTAAAGCCCCCGGTTAACAGACCGCAGTGTTTTTTGACCGGCTCTCAGAGTTTTGGTATTCTTGCCCACTGACTGACTGACAGGCATTACACATGAGTAAATGCAATACACAATATAAAGAATAAATTAGAATACAATAATATGCCAAACTACTACAACTAAAATATGAACATTAGAGGTTGTATGGACCCAGTTCAAAGGTGAAATACTGCCCCCTGTTGCTTTGGAGCAGGCGACTCGGAATTACATATTGAACCTTTAAAAAATGTACAGTATTTAAAAATAATTAATTGTATGGCATTTGCCTTCATCAGAGCAGAGGGATTTACTGTAAAAGATAACATAACAACATAATAGAAATCTACACCAAGGGGAGTTTTGTGTCAATGGACGTGTTAATCATGTTCCATAACTAGATTTCTTAATAACTAGTGGGACTGTTTCATTGTTTTAAAAGGAATTTATGGGAAATGAAAACCATTTCGCAGTGACCTTGGGCTACTGTGGACTACACTTCTGCATCCTTCTCTGAGTTACTACCTCACCTGCCACGGCTGACATGCCTTGTTTGCTCATGGCAGTCCCTGGTTTGAATTTACTGGTAGCCAGGGAGTGAGGTCTGCATCGTATCCACAGATAAAGGACAAACTGCCCTGACACTGAAGCAGGAAAATCATCCATCCCTCAGCAGTCCTAATCCCTGCCTCAACACAAGTATTAATAACCCCCTTAGCAAGGGTTACTGTCAGCCCTCATTAGATCTGAAGAAACGGCCTGGGAGAGACAAATAGCTAAAGAAAAACTATTGATGCATTTAAATGTCTAAGCTGAGGACAGATGGATGTGAAGCAAATAAACTGTACCCATCAATGAGCATCATATGTGCGTACTGTACTGTATTTTCCACCTCAGAATCATATGTGTGTCACATACCTTACAAGAGTTCATGCGTCATGCTTACGAAGCAGTAGGCTGCTCAATGGACCACGTGAAGGCAGACACAATGAAATTAACTGTTAATGGGTTCGTTCAGAAGGATGAATCGAGAGTCTGCATGGCATGGCGTCTAATCCTAGATGAAAAAAAATCCAATTAATGTGTTGACCTTGCCATTTTAATATGCCCTTGTAGGCTGGAGGATCCTCTGCAGGGTAAACAGCGCTGTTAGACTCCGGAAAATGCTGCAGCATCAAATATCATTTTAAAGCCTAAGAGGTTTATGTGCTGTTTTAGTATTTGAGGCAGAGTACACGTTTAGTGAGGTAACTCTTGGCATTGCATTTGTGTTTCGACTCGGATGGCAATATTATACAGTGAATAATCATTTGAACGGCTGCCATGCACAGCCGCTTCCAAAAATACTATGGGGGCTTCTCCTTTTCCTGAAACTATTGTGCACTTAGGCAGGATGACCTTGTATGATTTATGTATTAGCCACCCTGAGTGCCAACATGTATTAGGAGTAAAATATTGCATTTCTCTTTGCATTTAAGTTCCACTGCTGCTCTGATTTGCCTTTTTATGTTTAAATTGCAATGCAGTAATAGAAATAGACACTTGAGTAAAAGCAAAGGTCCTAAGTGCAAATGTGAACACGTAGAAGTAAGGTGAGCATTAGCATTAAATATACTTAAGGATCAAAAGGTAAAACACTTTAAGCAGATGCATTTAAAACTATTTTAACATTCAAGGTTGTCCATCTCCACATTATGATACTCTAACAATGCAACATATTTTGTTTATGTAAAACCTTTCATGTAGTTGCTGTAGAAATCCGATGAATGAGAGGAAATAAAAGGGCAAAATCTCCCTCTGAAATACAATGGAATAAAAGTCAAGTCTGACATAACAGACATGGATAGTACTGTGCATGGAAACATATGTGTTACTTCCACTTCTGCTAGTGTGTCTATATTTTGTTCAGCCTCAATAGTTTTCCTTACTGCATGAAAGTAAGGCAAAACAAGCCCACAGCAAATTTGTGCTCGCAATAATCAGAGCTTTCATAAGCTTGTGTGTCAGTCTTGTTTCTTTGAACTTATAGATATCCTCGGGCTTGTGACGTCTTTGTGCCAAGCGATATCTCTGTATGTCAGGCTCAGTTGCTCTATACGAAGATGACTGAGTTTGCATGTTTCTTGCTTCCCTTGTGGACGTGATGATGCTTCAGTAGCACATTATTAGCGAGCCCGAGAGTCAAGAGTTCTTTTTTTTTTATGTTGGCCATTGTTTTAAAAAAGCATGATTAATTGGGTGATTCATTTCATTTCATGATCTTTCAATATTGAAGCTTTACATATGTCAAGTCTAAACATTTTTACAAATATGCAAATTAGAACATTGTTTCAAGGACTGATGCATGCGATTTGTTTCTAGAACGAGCACGTTTATTGCAAACACACTAACATTTCAAGTGTATTTCTTGCCTGAGGGTATGCATTTGCAACTTTGGTCATCACAGTATAATGTATATTTATCAAAATTGTCTGACTGCCAATGGAATATTTTAACATATTGCTATTTAAAGCCCCAAACACATTACAATTCACTGCAATCCATTACTCTTAATGACAATGTGGAGATTTTGCTCCTAGCTTTGCTTCAACTTCTCTGCAAACACATGAAAAGGGGAGAGCAAGAAGGAGAAAGAGAGAGAGAGATCACCCTGAGCAAATGTCAAAACAATGCAGAGAATACTGAATGTTTCACACACAGGGCTTTATGCAAATTATATGTCTTGTGTAGTACTTGTGTGTATCTGTGTCTTAGTTTACATGTATCATTTTCTTTGTGACAGTGCAAGGTTTGTGCAACTCACTGTCACGTGGTTGTGCGTGGGTGTGTATTTGTTTGCACAGACTGTGCTGCATGCAAGATTTAGTGTGTGTGTGTGTGTGTGTGTGTGTGTGTGTGTGTGTGTGTGTGTGTGTGTGTGTGTGTGTGTGTGTGTGTGCGCGTGCGTGTGCGTGCGTGTACACACACGCAGGAGTGTGTGGTGATATTGTGCGCAAATTAGAAAGACATGTCTCAGGGTGAAATCCCATTAGAGTATACTGTCAGCATGCGGCGGTGTTGACATGATATGCATGTTATTCTAATTTGGTAGTCAAAAACAGATTATCACTGGGATATTTCTCAGGAGAATTTGCTGTTTCAAAGCCACCCTGATTTTACATCCCATCCTCCGTTGCTGTCTTGTAATTATTTCCATATCTTGTCCTTTTCTTCTCTGCACCACAGGAGAGAGCGCTGATGCCAGAGGAGTTAGATGGTAAGATGTTGTTGGCGGAATTGCGATGCAAACACGTGATAAATTACAAGTCAATGCACAGCTTTATCAATCGCATTGATTTTTTTGCTTCTCTTCGTGATTCACGTAAGAGATTGAATGTTGCTCTCAGACAGACTTAAAATATTTGCCAATGACTCAGAGCTACAAAATCAATTAAAGCAACATAACTTGCTGTCCTTGAAAGATGGCTGTAGTTCTGTCTGCAAAGTTCTGTCAACAACAGATAAGTTACAGATAAGTTCAAACTTTGTTCAAAGTGTAACTATCTGTGCATACACACAGAGTGTGTGTGTGTGTGTGTGTGTGTGTGTCTCTCTCTCTCTCTCTCTCTTTGGGGAAAATATTTGACCCTACTTAACGGTTTGTTGCGATTGCTCTAATTTGTTTGTCTGTCTGTCAGAGCTCCAGGAGGCCTTCAAGGAATTTGACTATGATGCGGATGGCTTCATCCATTACAAAGACATCGCAGAGTGCATGAGGACCATGGGCTACATGCCTACAGAGATGGAGATCATCGAGATCATCCAGCAAATCAAGATGAAATGTGTGTATTTATCCATCCGGTTATTTGTCTGTGTGTGTTTGGTTCATTTTTCCTCCAAGTGGTTGAAGCATGTGTGCATGATTGATGGGTGTTGCTGAAGTGAGTAGGTGTGAATGCCTGAGTAATGTGTCTGTTGCACAAACATGTGTGCTTGTATACGTGCACGGTCTTTCCTATTAGTCCACGAGGAACTGATGTTTGTCTTTGAAGTTGGGGACATTTTAGCAGACTGATTAATGGCCCTCACACAGCAGGTGCAGGGGGTGTACGAGTGTGAGCCTGCATGGCGAAGTGTGTGTTTAGTTGAGGTTTAACTTCTCTCTCTTCTCTTAATGAGGGTGTGCTTGTCTTTGCTGCGTTTACTCAATTATCAAGTATAGATTTGTGTGTGGCGAGTGTTTAAAGTTTAAGGTGAATCATCACAGAATTGATTTCTGCCATGAGCCTGGAGAACGAGCTCCTGTAACACCTACCAAGTCAGAGTCAGGCCTGGAAATCTCAATTGTGAGTATCTGCAAAGACTTTAAAATAAATGAAATGGCACGCTGATTTTCTTACAAATGATAAGTCGGATTCTTATCAGGCCCTTCGGAAATGGCAAGGATGACCCCGGCCCAAGGCACAGGGCAGGGCCATGCAAATGTCTATGGTAATAATGCTACATTGTGAACAACAAATCTGTGTTGAAATCAGTAGGAGGAGAGCTAGTTAACGTTAGCTGCTGGTATCCATAGTTCCTAATGTCTGGCCTGATTCTTATACAATACATTTGACACTTGCTCAATTCAACTAAAACCTGCAACAGCCTTACTTGGGCCTGATATGACCAGTAACTTAAGCTAGCTGATGTTAACTAATGTTAGCAAACACTACATGCAGGTAGATATTGTTGTGTTGTGTGTCAGTCAGTCTATTCACTAAGGACTGTTCTCCATTTCTGCTACTGTTATACCACGTTTTTTGCAAATACCATTATCTTGTAACTGTCAATATACCATACCTAATACCTACATAATGTACTGTGTTCTCCTTTAAGAAAGACAAATCAGAACCAAAACTAACAGCCAGAAAGGAGCTACACAACACAAGAGCCACATACTATAAACAACAAACACATTATCTTTCCTGCTAATTAAAGTCTCCAACCAATTAACAATTATGAACACACGTCTTGTTCTGCACCTTAGCTTGCAGTGTAGCTTGAGAGGGACGAAAACAAAGTGCACTGCCAACGTCACTTTGCTGGCCAGGTGGCTAATTAGCTGCTCAGCTGCAGCACATTAAACAGCAGCATGTAAACTTACCTTTAAATGTAATTTCGGTCCTTTTAGATGCTGCTGTGGTCCTTACTCTTCAATACCAATTCTTAAAAATATATATACATATATTAAAGAAAGCGCAGTGCAACTTTGTTTAGTTTGTCTCTCGTTCCCCTGCTGGGGGAGAGTGTCTTGCCAGCTGCTGTCAATCAAACACATAGAGGTACACGCGCCTCCAGCGGCTGAGATGAAAAGGAGCATTTCTGATATTTCCACAATGTCCTTTTAATAATACCTAAAACACTTTCAAAAAATAAGTCATGTTTTTTTTATTCAAAAAGGGGGTGACTAAATGTGATTTCAGTTCATTTTTAAAGGATTATTCAACCAAATAGGCTGCTTTCTTACATATCTCTAATGGTAATTTCTATTTGCTTAATTTTCCACTGAGGAAATAGTCCTTATGCTAACTGCTGATCTGTTATGTGTGTAATCTAGAGTAATAGAAACATTGGTTTTCAGAAAGGGATGTTGCTGTTTAGTTTCTTGTTATTTATTTAATGCTGTAAACACCACCATTGTTTTGGTCTGGAGGCAAAAATCTCAGATAGCTCAAAATGTAGGAAAATAAAACCAAACATGGCAAGATGTGTGTAATTAATATTTATGCATTAGGTATTTATTGTCTTAGATACTTATGGGCCTGCTTTGAAAAAATAACAAAAACGTATGATCAATTTACACAAGAATGTAACATATAGCGTTGAGCCCCGAAGGCAATAACACTAGTAATGAGCAAAAATATTGGACTCTGGGCCCACAGTGTAATTGTTTGGCCACAAAACAGTTGCATCACATGGTATACACAGTGAGTCAGTGTTTCTCAGCTGTGATCCTCAGGGACCAAAGCTGGTCCTACCAGCTAGTTAATTAGCTTCACCTGGTGTCCCAGGTGTAAATTATTTCGATGGTATATTCGATAGATGGTTAGAATGGCAACAGCAAGGACCTTGAAAACCGAGAGAGCCACCGCTGCATTAATGTTCCCTAATGTTCCCATCTGATGTGCACCATTGCAAAAAGTAGAGTTACAGAGCCTTATTTTAAATTCCAGTCAACATTCTTAAAAATGCCAATGTATCACGCTGAATTACATGTGTATACAATCTTTTTTCAAAACCTCTTTACCACTTAATGTTGCAGCCATAACATTGGCATGTCAGATTTGAATTATAAGATTTACACACTAGAACTTCAATGTATACTGTTAGTCGAACAAGAAAGGGAACACACTATGTGATGCTGTAGAAGAGCATTTTATAGCTCTACCTTAAAGGGACACATAGGAGAATTATTCATAAGGTCTTTGATGTGGTGACTACATTTTCTGCTATGTTGCATACTATGTAATATGAAATATTCATCTGTTCATTGATGCTGTAATTTGACCCATAAAGTAGAATGAATTTCTGACATCCCTAGCTTAATCTCTGTAGCATAATCCCTACAGAGCCATTAATGCCGTGAAATTCAGTCTTTTTTATATAACTAGCATTGAACTATCAATTAAAAAATAATAATAATCTCCCAAGACTTGATTATCCACTCTATGATCATAAACTGACCGACTTAAGGCACAATATTTTAAGGAGGTGTCAGAAATCCACCACAGACTGCTGGTCCACAAAGGTGAAGCCAGTCAACCAAAACATATACGGTACCTTAAGACAAGTATACACATTCTTTGCTAACTTAAAAATCATAGAATTAATGATCTTTTATTTCAGGATCCTTCAGTTTTTGCTGTAACTATATGACAGTTTGAACCATTAGTTTAAATATTCAACACTATTAAAAGTGCTTTCCATGCTAGACAGTTTGCCATAGTTTGATTTTCATCCTCAACAGTCCTGACACTCTGAGCACTGATTACATTTTTTAACCACAACATAGCTACACGGCTTTATTGAGGTAGTCTTTTACATCCACCAAAGGCCCAGCTAATGAATGCCGACCGAGTCTGTTAGTCTACACACGCTATCAAATAAGCCTGTCTTTTGTCAAACTAATAACATGAGCCTTCCCATTGTATTCGTCTGTTTTGATAATTACCATGGGGATCAAACAAAACAAAACTGGTAACTGCGTTGAAGAAAACATAATGAGCAGGAAGCTGAATGCAATGTTATCGCCTCCATGCACTGAGGACATTCATAAACTTTTCATAAAGAAGCTTGGTATAAAGTCGGGAAAGCCCCGATGCATTATCATAACCTCTACTTTAGTACTGCATATAACACACTGTATTTTTGAGGGCAATGTTGTCCGTTTCACTTTATTACGTTTAAAACCGACTTGGGAGCATATTAAAAATAATATAAAAACATTATTTGAAGAGGGAGCACACTTTAAATTATTGATAATCACCCACAGCATAGACCTACACTACATACACTGCATACAGTCGATATATGTATATGATTATGTATATATATATATATATATATATATATATATATATATATATATATATATGTGTATATGTGTATGATTGGATAAGTGCAACATGTCGGAGTCGTGTGCTTGTAGTCCCTGAAGGCATTGTCTTGCGAGACTTTTTGCCAGCTCTTCTTCTTGCTGCATTTGGAAGTTTAAACTGTGTTGCTTTTAGCCTGGATTCAGACTTTATATAACCTTTGACTTCTTCATATCATCTTTTGATCTGCACACCGGGCTGTGATTGTTCAGCAGGCGTAGCTTTTACATAAGTTGATCTCTCATCTTGAACATAACCTCCTCCTCCGCAGGATAATTGTTCAGCATAAGTTACTATGCCGATCTACCCCGGAAAGAGGAAAGAGGATCGTAGGACTGAAAACCCAGGGTTAACCCTGAAGTTAACTCGCTGACCCCAAATCCTGCTTTGTAGTACATGCCCCAGGTAGAGCGGGTGCCCCATGTACTGAGGCTGTGACCCTACCGCAGCAGCTGGCGGTTTTGAATTTGACCTGTGGTCCTTTGCTGCATGTCAGCCCCTCACTCACCCCTCACTCTCCCATTGTCCTGTCTATTTTCAGACTGGACTATATAATAAAGGGTAAAAGCCCCCCAAAATAAACATGGTATAACAGCACACACTTTCAGACAGCTTTTCCAGAATGAGAACTTAAAAGAGAACTTCAAACCCTTTTTGATTGGATTGTACCCAAGCATACTGATGCCATGAACCTACCCTAAGTATGTAGTAGTAGTAGTATTGGTAGTAGTAGTAGTATTGGTAGTAGTAGTAGTAATGGTAGTAGTAGTAGTAGTAGTAGAGTAGTAGTAGTAGTAGTGGTATTAGTAGTAGTAGTAGTAGTAGTAGTAGTAGTAGTAGTAGTAGTAGTAGAAGTAGAAGTAGAAGTAGTAGTAGTAGAAGAAGAAGTAGTAGTAGTAGTATTGGAGTAGTAGTAGTAGTAGTAGTAGTAGTAGTAGTAGTATGTAGTAGTAGTAGTAGTATTGGTAGTAGTAGTAGTAGTAGTATTGGTAGTAGTAGAAGTAGAAGTAGCAGCAGTAGTAGAAGTAGAAGTAGAAGTAGTAGAAGTAGAAGTAGTAGTAGTAGAAGTAGTAGTAGTAGTAGTAGTATTGGTAGTAGAAGTAGAAGTAGTAGTATTGGTAGTAGTAGTAGTAGCAGTAGTATTGGTAGTAGTAGCAGTAGTAGTAGCAGTAGTAGCAGCAGTAGTAGTAGTATTGGTAGTAGTAGTAGAAGTAGTAGTAGAAGTAGAAGTAGTAGTAGTAGTAGTAGTATTGTAGTAGTAGTAGTAGTAGTAGTAGTAGTAGTAGTAGTAGTAGTAGTAGTAGTATTGGTAGTAGAAGTAGTAGTAGTAGTATTGGTAGTAGAAGTAGTAGTAGTAGTAGTAGTAGAAGTAGTAGTAGTATTGGTAGTAGTAGTAGTAGTAGTAGTAGTAGTAGTAGTATTGGTAGTAGTAGTAGTAGTAGAAGTAGTAGTAGCAGTAGAAGTAGTAGTAGTAGTCTCCAAATGTTGCCTTGTGTCTACTGAAGTATGCAAATAAGCAACATGTTCACTATAATGACATTACAAGGTGATGAATTGTGTCAATGTTGTGCGTTAAGCTTGTTCTTCCCCAAAATTGCAAAGAAAAACAATTAATGCGGTTTTCAGTAAAGGATCTAAATACTTTTTCCACCACTGTTACTAGGCAGATAATTACACAAAAGATACACTGCATGCTTAAATACTCCTTAATGCTTAATGCATGAAATGTCTCGCAGAAACACTTCAGGGAGGCATACAAGTCATTACTGACATGCGACTGCTGTCTACCATGGTGTGTGTGTCCTTGTTCTTTCTGCAGGGGGCGGTCATGTAGACTTTGATGATTTCTGCGATTTAATGGGGCCGAGGATGCTGGCTGAGACTGCTCATATGGTCGGGCTGAAGGAACTCCGCTGCGCCTTCAAACAAGTAAGAGGTCCCAAGCTAGGAACTCTAAAGAAGTCTGACTTCAAGCAGGGGCCCTGGTACTGTGACAGTACTTTGAAGTATGTAACATGACCTTTCCTTAGAGAGCACCAAGAGTCTACAGCTCTTACTGGTAAACAAGTCTGAGGGGAAAGGGGGCTAGCTAGCTATCAATGCCGGAGAAAAAAGTTTTAAGGAGAAAGGAAAATATTCAAATTGATGATGTTCAGTCCCTGACATCCAAAATGCCATCATTTATATTTTACACTTCTTTGACTCACCTGTTCATTTGTATCTCATTGGTCTGGAGGAAATATATTGAGTTTCTCGCTTTGACGTCAATGCAGAGGCAACACTCAAGTGCTGCATTGATTGTCGCCCAAAGGCAAGTCCTGGCTTGACGTAAGTCTCCAACCAAGCAAAACAAATGAGTTGATCGAGTTATTTATAAACTCAGCTTCAAAACACCTGGGTTTTTCCATTTAACACATTACAGCATAATAGGTTTTTAATGGTTACCGCTAAACAAACAACACTTATAATGTGCTCTTAATGATTATAACTGAAAACATATCAGTGAGTACAATACTGGGATTCATTTGTGTATATTATAATTTAGGCCCCTGGCATTTAGTTTCGCTACATTTTGCTCCTAATAAAAGCAGGGGTGAAATTATCATGTACCTCAACCAAGTTATTTATTTAAGGTATCATTAAAGTGATGATAAATAAAAAAAAAAATGTAAAAAGTGCTTTCTATATGGAAATATCACTGTTAAATAACCCACCCTTTACCAATCCTAAACAGTGAGCTTTGTAACAATATTTCAGCCAATCTCTTCTATCAAAGCCTGTAGGCAAGACACCAAGAGCATAATTCCTCCGCCTGCATAAAAAATTGCAAAATGTGTCCTCTATCTTTAGAAAGCAAGGATACATTGTCATCTACCATTGTATATGGAGTTTATTTATCACACGTGCGTCATCATCAAGGTCCCGAGTTCGCTGTGAAAGGCCTAGAAATTCACATGTTCTGATGTTTTAATCAATTTGTAGGGAATAATGAATCAGCTCTCAACGTCACTACTTCTGAACAGAAACTATCGCAACCTACTCTGTAACAAATGAGAATACATTTTCAACTCTTCCCAACTCAGCCCCCACTTTAAAAGTCTTTCTCACTTTAGTGCTAACACCTCATGACTCAGCGTTGCCCCATCTGCACGCTCAAGCTGTTTTCAGACTTCCAGTGATCGCATGCTGCCATGTTTTAACTATACACTGTGAATGTGAACCTTTTTTTCATGACATCATCTATGAATCTTTATTCTGTTTATGTCTCTTGATAACTTTCTCTCCCTCTGTTTTCGTCTTGTCCACCCCTTTCATCACATCGTACTTGTATATGTAACGTTGATCTTTCCTTCCATCTTTAATCCTCTTCATCTGTGATCTGTTTATTTGTCTCGCCTCACTTACTACTTGTTCATGTCCCCACCTCCTTGCTCTCCACTTACCGCACATGTTGCAGTTTGACTGTGATGGTGATGGAAAGATCACGCTTGATGAGCTGAAGGATGGCATGAAGAACCTCCTTGGGGAGAAACTAAAGAAAGGCGAGCTGGAGGAGATCCTCTCCGACATTGACATCAACAAAGACGGCAACATTGACTTTGATGGTGAGCAATTGCGGACTCGGGAGGGAGGGGGGGGAGTGTTGGAGGGAAATGGACAGACTCCAGGCAAGGTGTATAAAGACATAAAAACAATTATTAAAACACTGAGACAAGGGGATGGCTGGTGTACTATACAGTAGTTATTCCCAACCAAGGGTACTTGCACCCCATCGGGGAGTTCTGAAGTTGCCAGAGGATACGGCACATGAGAGAAGTTACTTTCTGACAGAAATAACCTTAGGTTTACGTAACAAAACTACTTGTTTAATTTGAGAAAAAGATCATAGTTTGGGTTAAAGTAGACCCTTTCTGACAGAAAGGTCTTAAAGCTAACTTCTATCATGTGTGAGGATACATGGAAACATCAACCAATCCCAAACTAAATTCAACATAATCAATAAATGGTTGAAATAGATAGATGATGGCAATGGTTAAAATAATTGAAATAATAAAGTAGTTATAATAGTTAGCTAAAAGTAACGTAGACCTAGATCCTAGCTAAATAGTTAGCTAAAGGTAAAGGAAAAAACTGTTGAAATATTTAGCTAAAATTTAGAAATATACAGTAAAAAAAGAAGAAGCTAGAAGTATATACAATCACTTGAAATAGTAGCCTAAGCTAAAAATATATAAAAACATTTGCAATATTTAGCTCAAAGTAAAAAAAACTGTTGCTAACCTAGCTAAATAGCTAGCTAAAGGTAACAGAAATACAGTTGAAATAGTTAGCTAAAAGTAATGGATAAATAATTGTAGCATCCATCTTTCTGTTAACCCAGTGTTAATAGCCACTGTTTTTATAAATCATATTTAACTACAGTAAAGAAACATCCAGTTTATAATCAATTCATAACACATTTGTAACATGATGGATGGATGTGGTGTTGATGAAAGGGTTACTTGAGGTCATCTGCTCTGACAGGGCTTACAGGTACATCAGACAAAAAAGGTTGGTGAATGTATGTTGTTGAAATAGGTTTAGGATGACGGTGACAGAAGGAGTAAATCACTAAGGAATGAGGCGGGAAAAGAGAGGGATGGTTAAGTCAAGGTGGGTTAGCTGGAGGGGCCAATCCAATCTAATCAGGAGTGCATTAAACCAATCAATACATATGTCTGGACACATGTCACATGTCATACGACACACACATGGGCAGCTCAAGGACTTTGTAAAAATGTCATTACCATACTTTACCTCACAAGCAAATAAACAATAAAATGGGGCACAATCACACACACATAAGCACACACACATACACGTCAATGTGCACACTTGCAGACGCCATCAACACCACATGTATGTCAGTGTGATTATAGGCTGCAGCACACAAGGGGCTTAGAGGTGTGATCCTGTTTGTCTTGTCTCAGCAATCCAATCAATTACAATTATTGGGAACATATGAATAAGCATGTCAGTCCCAGTAGGGATCAATAAGCAGGTGCTCCTCATTATCATCAATTAGCCCCCAGGGCAGCGTTTGAGTGTATCTGTCCAGCTCAGCCACATGGGCAGAATACAAGCATCCACAGCAGCAGCGAGAAGATCGTTCTCAATATCCAGGTTGAAGGTCAAACTCAAGTGTGTCGGAGCTGCTGTTCCGCTCGCTTTACTTTTTTTATAGGAAATGGTTTGAGGAGCATCAAGAGATATTGTTAGTTGGTTAATCTGGAATTAAGCTCTAGTCAATCAATAGATTGACAGCTACAATGAGAAGTCTTTCAGAGCAAAGCACTTCAGGAGGACAATGAGAAACGGAAGTCATGATTGACTGGACTGATTTGGTGAAACCTGCCTCGAGCTATCTGCAGCATAGTTTCATTGACAGGACACATCAATAGCTGTCTTAATTGACAAGTGAGTTGGCAATAATGTCTCCAGCGAACTGAAACAAGTGGTAATCAAGCTGATTACCGATCACAAGAACAGATGAATAGAGCATGGAAACAGCAGTTGTTATCCTTTTAAATCTATGGTTGGGTTTGAAGTTTGAAATCCAGTCCTATAAAAAAAACACGAAACTGTCATATTTAAATTTTCAAATAAAACACTCCTGTATCCTTTTATTTCTTTGACATATCAGGCCGTCACTGCTTCAATTTTTCATTAACTTGGTGATAATGTGTCATTACATCACACCATGAGCTGTGTTTGTTTCCAGTACATGGGCTGCATCTCATGCTGTCTTTTTATGATATTACAGTGTCATTAGTCCTTATCAGTGGATCTGCTGCTGTCTCTGTCTCCCTCTACAGAGTTTGTTATGATGCTTTCTGCACGATGACCTCTGATGGAAGAAGATGGAGCATACAACACTGGATTCATGAAGACCAATTCTTCCTGCTGTTATGTGTTTACATTTAAAATGTCTGATTGTAGACAAGTCAAAAAAAATCTGTTTATATTTTCCTAATAAAAGTTGAGTTTGAGTAAGTGCAGAGGGTAAAGGGTGAGTTATGAAACACTTAACTATTTGTAACAATAATGCTGCACTGTCGCCCCCTTGTGGTTAGAAAGTGTACACACTCTTAGGTCTCCAAAATAAAGGCTAGATTCATTTTATTTACCCACTCATTTCATTTTCACTTCAGTTTCATGGAGGACTGTAGTATATCTAACAGTTTTGGTTATTTCATATTAGATGTTAGTTTGTTTGTTCTCTCATTCTCTGTGCTGATTTGAAGAAGGAGGGAAAAATGTGATGTCAGATACTACAATGCACCTATCACTGCATTAGCATTTGATTAAAATCTGATCAATATTCTTCAGATTTTTTATTGTTTACACATAATATTCAAGGTTATCAAGCAATACTCCAGTATGATGCTACGGATTGCTCAACGTCTTCTATTAAAGTGGTCAAACAGTGGAAACTGAGGCTGAAGTTGAAAAAAGAAGTGTATTTATTATTGAAAATCGATAACTTAAACATCGGACCAAAAAGCCTTTTCCGTTTTTACAGATGATTTACATAGAACAGCTTTGACTTGAATTTTGTTTCTTTACGATTTTTTAATACACATTGTGAACAAATGGTTCCATAAACTAACTTAAACGAAATTAAAACATACTTCAAACTATGGCAAAAAAAAGGAATGGTAACCAAGTCAACGCATCGTGTTGTTAAAAATCACACTTAGAAAAATGGTGTAAGGCAAAACGCAGTCCTGACTGAAGCACAGCAGGTACCGTCCTCTCCCCTCCAAGTGCACAGAGCAGCTTTGCATGGAGAATCATTTTTGGAAGATGCGTACAACTGATGGTTGACTGTGAGAGGAAGAAAAGCATTTAAAAAGCATAGAATCAAAAGACTTCAGGGCCATGAGTGTTAAGACGGGATGAAATGGCCAATCTTTGCATGACATCATGGAAGAAACTCAAAGTGAAAAGGTTACGAAGAAACACAGATTGTCCCATTCTTTCCACATCAGGGTCCTTTATAAGGCTGCGATGGAAGTTGTGCACGGTAAGCATGTGAATACAAAGAAAACGTGATGCTCGGAAGTTATAGATTAATACTTTCATGGGTGTGTTGTACACATACGCCACCCTTTAGTTTCACTTGGGTGGTGCACAAATCTCTTCGGAGTGGTTCGTCTAAACCAAAATCTTGCCATCAAAACTGTTGGGACTTTCAGCATTTAGGATTGTGTTCCACATGATCACCTCAACCCTCCTCCATATTAAACATAAATCTTACAGGCAGCAGACTAAACAGCAAAACGTCTTCTTCCCTGGTCTCACCAGATGATACAACACAAACTATAATACTCTCTTCAACTCAGCTCCTTTAGTACTATCCTTAAAGAAGGTATGCTCAGGGTTAAATATACTACTCTCATCGCCCTCGACAAAATATCAAGTGGAACAGTAACTGCTCTTCTCATTTCAACAAGGTCATTCAGCGATATTCTTACCAAATGAACAGCATTTAAGAACAAGTGCAGATAATAATAATAATAGTTACTGTATGTTCTTTAAACTTTTTTTTTTTTTCACAAACAAATAATATGCGTCAGTGGAAATATCCCCGAGGTGGTTTGGCCACAACTCAGTGAGCCACAGTTCAAGGACGTTTCATTTTATCTTTTATCTCGAGTAGCCTTCATACTCAGAACTGTAAAATAAGGGTTCTTGCAGCTGTAGACATAAATGTTGGAGGATCAGCTGGCAGTAGAAACAGAAGTTGGCGAGATGTTGATACAGGGTTGCTTGAATGTCATTTCCAAGTCTAACGGATATTATTTGTGGTGATGAGAAGAGGAAGCTCTAGTTGTTGGGGATGCTCTGCAGATATGTGAGGATGTGCTGGATCTTCACAAGGCGTTCTTTGAGGCTGGTCATGCAGAGGACAGAGAGCTGGTACGGTGGGTCGATCGGCAGAACAGCCAGGAGCCACCAGCAGCAAGCTGGACCATTAGGAGTTGCCTAAGAGAGAGGAGGAATAATATTATACCTTTGTGTGTGACAATAATGCACAACTCCTGTGTAACCGCTGTCGTTCAGAGTTTTGTGATGATTCCTGTTCATACAATTCATTAAACAAAAACTATTAATACAGATTTAACTAACATTTCTGCAGTTATTACAGGCCTGTAGCTGCTTCAGAGTTAACGCCTTACAGTATACATGTTATATCCAAGCACTTCCAGTTACACAATTGGCATTCAATGGAAGCACTCATTTTGTATTGATTGCGGATTACCTACATACTCAGTCCTACCACACTGGAATGAGTTAATCTGCCAGAGGAATGCAAGTCTGCGTGAGAATTACATAGCTGAAATAAATCTGTTACTTCATGTAAGAGCGCCTGAGCCAGTTACAAAATGTGCTTAACATTTATAATGACTTGAAGTGAACCTTGTTTACTACGTCCGTGCTACAATTTAGGTTTTACACTGGCCATTAACCAGATAATCCCCGAAACAAACATGTTCCAAAATTACATAGCACCACAAATCAAGGTCAATGCTTTCCTCAACTGATAGAGTTGGGGATTCTCTTTATGACACTGACGCACCAGGCCCGGTGGGATTAGCCATGAAGCACCCATAAAGCTCTTTAGCTTATATTGTCAACCTCCCCGTGGTTGTCCTAAGAGCGGAGCTGTAATCCCTTTCGGCGCTGTAGGCTACGAGCTAGAGCTGAACACACACAACAACCATGTTCCGGTGTTAAGACCTCAGCGGTAGGTGAAGCTGTGGTAATGTGGGCTTCCCCAAAAGGCAAGTGTGTCATGAGATGATCCAATTTGAGAATTAAGACTCTGTAGTGTCTTACGGTGTGTTAAATTAAGTAAAAAGCTGTATAAACCCTGCAATAATATGAAGAAGATTACTGTTGGAGCTCATCTGATTCCATGACCACATGCCCTGGAGGTAGGCAGTAAAAATGACTTCTTGTTCTTAACAGATTGCCCCACCATCTGCTTTGTGGGACACGCTGCCAACTTACTGCTGCAGAGCATATTCCCTAACTCATGGAGTAGACCCTCTGTATAAAGATGACACCACTTCTTCAGTTTTTCCCATTAGTTCATATTGTGGAAAGCACACACACCCCAGGAAAGCTTTAATTAAGCGCAAGGTATAATTTTTTACAGTTTACTACTTTTTATAATTACTCATTTTAATAAGGCCAATGCCAGCCACTCTTTTCAAACCTCCAATATATCAGTGAAGTGCTCATTGTTGTGTGTAATAAAACAGTAAATGCAAGTGAACCGCTGTATTCGGAAGGAAGTCCTTGTTTAAACAAGCTCAAGTGGATACATTGGGCCTGATGCAGTATTTGATGTGTGGTTGAAGATTAACTCCTCCTCAAGGAACCAGTTTACAATATAGTGCCTATATTAGCAACATCTGCAACAGATGGAGGTAGAGGCACACAGTGCTGGAGGTTCACCTGGATGTCAGGTTCTCGCTCTGGCATTGGTCCAAAGTGCTGCAGGATCTGATTGTGGAAGTGGATCTTGAGGTTCTGGAACCAGACGTGGGCCTGCTCATACACTGCATCGTGCAGCTCTTGTAGTCTCTCTAGCTTATCACTTTCCTCCACCTGCAGAAAATAATCAATTAAACCATCAGTCACTTTTGGATTGTTTAAAGTTAAACAAAATACTTTCCTTTAGAAAGGAATGTCAATAAATGATAACTCAATGTCAAAAAGAAATCTACTTAAAGTGGCACCCCACCCAAAACCATGTGGTTTCATATTTAAAGAAAAACAGATTTTGGAATGAGTATGATTATAAAACACAACATACTGTAGGTATACCCTTACCCTGGTATCACCCAAATGCTCGATGTCAGCAGTACTGTAACCATCCTTCATTCCTCGGGACAGGACCCGGAAACGTTTTCCTCCGATGGTGTCCACTACTGATCGTCCGTCAGGGAGGATATGGACACTCCTGATGGTCAGTATGCAGCCATAATCTACAAACCTGCGGGGAGGGACACAATTCAGTTTTTGGTTTATGAAGACAATTTGTTCCATTGATGTCCTTTAAAAAGAAAAAGCTATCTTCTAGATCAGCAGATACAGTATGTCTGGTTTTAGGGTCCTCATATATTGTAATTCATACAAATCCATTTGCTTGCATGCCTACCCTTTCTGGGGATCATTAATACACATCCCGAACTGCCGCGTGCCCGTGTCCATGCAGCGGCGAATCATTAGGCGGTAACGTGGCTCGAAGACATGCAGCGGGCAAGGCACGGTGGGGTAAGCCATGGTACACACAAAGATAGGCACATTCTTCGTCAGACTGCACAGAAGGAGAGAAGGAGAAAACATTTAAGACCCTTTGAGCCTCCTGCATACAGAAACTTCTGATGACGAACGTTGGAATCAACCAGGCCAACTAAAGAAATGCTTACTCGGAAAGCTCTCTGGCCTCCTCCAGATATGTCTTAGTCCTCTCGGCATACTCCTTACTCAAATACTGTTTGATCAGCTTGTCCAAGACAGTTGTGACCGTGTACTTCCTGCATGCTAGATACTGGAGAGAGCAGGATATGAGTTAATGATTAAAACAGGAAGCGAGGGACACACATTTTACTTCAATACATTGGAAAGATCTCTCACCTCTTTCAGGCTCTCTTTACAGAGGGGACACTGGGGGGTGTGGTCCAGGCAGCGTTCCACACAGTTTTTACAGAAGGTGTGGCCACATGGTGTAGTCACAGGGTCATAGAACAGCCTGCATTGATCACAGAGATTCAAGTGTTAATTCAAATCTTTTAAAAGTCATTTAAAAGTGTACAATATGTGTAAACTTCATGGTAAATGTGTGCATTTGGCCCACGAGTGTGAGAGCTTGCCTCATGCAGAGAGAGCACTCCAAATCGTTGGGGTCCAGCAGATCCTCGGGAACACTTCTGCAAGTTTTAGCTTTGGCAGCCTTTAGTTTGGGGCCTTTCATCACATCTAAAGTCGACCAGAGAGAAAGCCCTTCACAATAAATTGTAAACTCTTCTTATGTCAAATTAAGCTGAATTGTATGCACCATTACTACCATTATATGTTGGTTGGTGTGAACATAACAGATTTGACTGAACAGAAAGCAATACAACCTTGTTTTTTAAACTTGCTGCTTCCACTGTCCACAACACAGTGGTCTGCGTCTGACAACTTCCTCTTCAGTAGGCTCCCCTTCTCCTCGTCCCCCAGCTGAGGAGCAGAGCAAACTCTCTTCAGCCCTTCCTCCTCACAGCTCGAGCCATGCATCCGTAGTGAATGAGCTCTGCTCAGACCAGGCCGCCCCAGGCTTTCCCAGCGTTTCTGGATAATGACAGAAGACCAAGAGTAAGAAGATGATGATGATGCTTCCTTAAAAACACATGACAAACAAAAGCATGAAAGCAATTTATTGATAAACAATGTGATATCATTATTCAGTCTGCTAGTACCTCCTGGTTGTCTAGATGGTGGTGTGCAGAGGCGGCACGGACCTGATTTTGTCTCTGGACTGGGCTCTGTGGTTGTAATTGGGCATTGGCCACGAGGGTTTTACTGCGCAAGTGAGGTGACGTGTTCTGCGTAGTTTCCCTCAGGCCGACCTTTACATTCTCATCAGTGGGGGAGAGCAGGTCACACAGGATCTGTAAAAAGTACATAGTTCGTTAGTATGTAAAAATATTTTTAATTTGCCAGGTTTAATGGAAAATGCTTTTATTTATTTTTTTATCTTTACAAAGGCTCCAAACATGCAGTGTGTGGTAAGGGACATTTAGACTCGTTGTCCTCTTGTGACTTTATGAACAAAAGAGGTTATTGACAAAAGATTACAACTTAACAATACTGAAAATCAAATTACCAATAACTAAGACCAAGAGCAAACTTAGTCATAACAATGTGAGGCAAATCATTTTGATTTTTATTTGTAACCATATGCTCAGCATCACTTGGTCATCTCTCTGCGAGGGCAACAAAAGATGGAGGCTGTCATTTTCAATTGCATTAATTTGCATTTTTCATTATATATATTGGAAAGGCCACACTGTCTGGCTCCCACAATGTCTTAGATTAATGTAAATTCTGAACAATGTCTTTCAGGATGAGAAGGAAAATGAATTCACACAATATAACCTGCACCCCTTAGCATCAGGTCCAATCACTTTCACACACACGGAAACAGGCGCGAGATGACTAATGTGATTATGTATTTTCCTTACACAATGATGATTCAGAGAAGATTACGCAGAACTTGAGCAGCATTAGCAACTGAATGCGACAGTTTCATAACGGCAACAAACTTTCAAGTTATTCTGAAAATGTATGTATTATTGCGTATAAATGAGACAGCAGTGTGACATGTAACTACAAGGCGGTGGTACTAATGTCATTACAGACAGTCACAAGACCTAACCCACCAGCAACTTACGCACTTCCATCACAGACTGAGACTCCTAACCTTTACATGTTGACATTTTTATGATCCATACATTTTGGATTTGCACCTTATTGTTTTTATCATCTTAGACATTTATATTAATTGCACTCTTCCTACTTTGTATTGTAACTTTTGCACAGCAATTTTCTCCGGATAAATAAAGTCTTTTAATAGAAAGAAGGGACACTCTTTGTGGCTGAGGAAGTGGAAGTATACATTTTGATTTGGTCTAAAAACTGTAAAAAGTGTCAAATGGTCTGAAACCAACATGGATGTGCAGAACAATGAGACCAATGTAAATAATCTCTGTCAGCACATTCCAGACTCATTTTCTTTGCATGGAGGAAAATGCACAATAATGTAAATCCTATTAGAAACACAGCAATACAAGGTTGCATCATCAGGATGCCTATACAACACAGCATCTCCACCTCGTTTCTGGTTTAACAGTTTATTTAGTCATAGAGTTTAAGTGGGATTTTCAGATCAACGCCATAAAAACAGGTTCCATTAAGTCAATGAAGCATATGCTAGCTATAAAAACAGAACAAATGGCTTTGTGCAGTAAAGATCATAATGGTTCAGTACCCAGCTATCCAATAAACAGTTAGGGCACTCGTGTACATAGGTTCATGAAGAAGTGGTACAAGTTTTACTTAAATCTTTGGCTTACAGTGTATTGAGGCTAGCTCCTCCAGCCTACTTGCATTAACACTTGTGTGACTTCAACTCAACACACTGACTTTATATTTTGTCTTTTTATCTTCCCGCATTGTCAGCAGACTAATCTCAATCCTTTCTCTTAAATCCTCTCACCTTTTCCACTTGTCTTTTAGCACAGGGGAAGTCCTCGTCCACAGCCAGGCAGTGGAGGAAGACTTGGAGAGACTCGTCCACTTGGCCCATCTCATGCAGCACCATAGCTTTCCTAAAGAAAGCCTGAAGAACAGAAAGAGAGAAATGATACGTCTGGATCAGCATTTATGTTTACACTGTGTATTCACTCTCGTGCTTAGCCCTTTTAACTTACTGTGTGCACATCTTGATGGCAAGTGTTCCTGCTTTACATGCATCTTAACAACACAACATCATACTGAACTGCTTTAAAAACATGTAATATTTCTATGCTATTCAATATGCAAGTTATCTTGCATCATGTACTTTGCACCATAAATAAAGAATATCCTGGGCTTCAACACAGACATGTGGTCTCCTGTTACTGATGTAATAGTTAATAATGGCTTTGACCTTAA
This sequence comes from Cottoperca gobio, assembly GCF_900634415.1. Lineage (NCBI taxonomy): Eukaryota > Metazoa > Chordata > Actinopteri > Perciformes > Bovichtidae > Cottoperca > Cottoperca gobio. Next base: position 9,392,627 of record NC_041355.1, on the reverse strand, counting down.
TCACTGCATTCTCAGTTGTGAGTAAGTTGAGTAAGTAAAGGCAGCTGCCTTTACTTACTAGAGTCTGACATGCACACACAACCTGGTAATGCCACCATCGTCGCAGCACCAACAAAATACCTGACATTATATTTAGTGTCATATCTGACATTGATTATCATAAAGTCATACCAACAGTGACAACTAGCCAATAGAAGAGAGTTAAAACATATATATTTCTGCAGCATGTGATAACAAATGACTGCAGTATCAGTGAGTGACTTACCTCAGCAGAACAGCTGGACAACGGACTAAATTCTGTGTCCTCCAAAGCCAGACGGTACAGTTTGAGAGCCATGTACGCCTCCGCCCGAGACAGCCGCGCCACAGCTGTCGTCTCTGGATCTGCACAAGAAGGGAAGAAGACGGCGGAGAACAATCTTTATTCACTACAATTTAATGAGCAAACCTACCAACTTTTTCTAATTTCATGGGTAAGTAGTGTTTTTACCTCAACGGAAAGTGTTATAACTCTGTCACTTCCAGCGAGTCATACCTTGCATAACCACATGACAAACACAAATGATATATTAACTGTCGCTGCATTCTCAGCCAACATAAGTTACATAAGCCTGAAAAGCAGGAAGAGTTCACAAGAGTTTATAGTTGTGTTACTGGTTGTATTAGAACAGATCTAAGAGCTACAAGTACTGGCATAAACTCAAACTCAATAGCACACAAGAAGCTTAAACCAACTCTAAAAACTTTCAGGAATGGAGTAATAATTAAGTTTAAACATATACATGACCTTTTATATCTGTGGATGCTGATCGCTTTAAAATCAGGCATTTATCTAATTACTCAACTATGTTACTTTGTTGTGAGTCTCAGTCTCAACCTTCCTGCAGACATTACTGACAAAATAATTATGTTAGAGAATTAAGTAAACCTACAAGCAATCAAAAAAGATCAATAAGATGAATTATGCGATTTGTCATGCTAACTCATGACCTCTTATTGAGACAAATTTAGTCCATTTACCTGATGAATGCCAGATTCTAATGTAAACAGGACCACAAGTAACTGTTTAAAGCAGGTGGTATGACTCTATTACTGCAACAGTGAACCATTGTAGGCTTTTCCACTTTATTGAAAACAGCAAAGGCAGAGAGAAAATAAGTGGAGAGGGGGAGGTATGACATGCATCAAAGGTCCCGGGGCCAAACCAATGGACACATAACCATAGATATTGCGGATATGTGGCGTGCACAGCTACCAATGGGCGTTTAATGGAGTAACACAATGCAGAAACAGAGCAAATTGTCCATCCATATTTAGCAAAAGGATGTTTTCGCAGCCTTTCCACACTTAAAAATCAGTTATTAATCCAATATTATCTTACAAGGTAAATGTAGAGGCAGATAATTCAAGTTGAATTTGTAACTGTGGTTAGGAATGCAATTAGTGTCAGGATCAAGTTCTAATAACGCAACCGTTTAGATTACGTCTTTCACTCAATGTCCAAGGGTACACAATACAGCAAGGTTACATGTGTTATATCATTTGACCCATAGTTTCCATAAGCTCCCGTAAACTAGGTGAAGGTCTTCTACCAGATTTTATTTTTCATGATGTGTGGGAGATTAGAAGTGAATGTTACCTGCTGATAGGGACCACCAATCCCCACATTGTGACAATGATAAATGAAAAAGCTATTTTAAAGCTTATACAATGGCATAAAATAACAAAAAAAAAAAAGTTCGCACGGTTAGAGGTACTATTGGTTTCAGTGGTCGAAGTTAAAAAAGGCAATGCATCACACCATTTTAGTTTGTATTTTAATTGTTCTAGTTTCTTAAGATCCAACTGGAAGGCTAACAACACTTCACCCTCTTTTCACCCAGGAACTGCTCAGTGAATATGCATGCATTTTTCCTACTTCAGGTCACCTCCACTGGAACAACTTTGTGTTTCGTGCCTTGCTCCAGGCTGCTTTAGAACATTGGTGTTACTGGTGAAAGTAGCATACCTCATTGACTTGACCTATACAAGCCTTTACAGCACCTGCACCAACTGCCAAAACCCCCCATCATCAGTGATTTGTTGACTGTGAATCACCTGCCACAGATGTAATTTAACCTAATTTCTCTCATTGCATAACGTTAGGATCTGTTACAAAAGCTGACCTGGCCTGTCAGAGAGTTTATCTGGACCACCAGCCTTGCCCTGGCTGCCTCATAAATTGACTCACAAATGGCCACTATGGGATTTTCTCTTGTAAAACACTTATGAAACTGAAGTTCGTAACAACCATACCAGTTACAAAACACAAATGCCCTTCCTCTTGATAAAGTACTAAACCTGCTCTACCGTATCACGACCAGTGGTCACGACCTGCCTTATGCAAGTTGCACCAAGCGCGCATGCGCAGCTGGTGAAATTTCGTAAGCAGGACCTACCAGATTAAACGACATGGGAGGAGACTCTGGCATCAACACAGTAAGGTTTTACAAACATGTTGGTCAGTAGAACTCACTCTACTTAGCCCCTCGGGGTCAACTAACCTCAAAAGAAGGACATGTGTTGTATGTATCGTGAGAACGTAACACAGAAAACGTCCCAGTGATATGTTCATCCTCACTGAGAGTGTGCAGCAGACACACCACCAGGAAACACCTCCCTATTTATGAGAACATGCAAGCAACGTTAGCAGGGTTATGTTAACAACACTTACCACGTTGAATTACATCGGTTGCTAGCGACACTGCTTCTTCGTAGTGTTTCCTTCTACACAGCTCATCCACTTCACAAAGCGTTTTCGATATTTTCCGCTCGTCGGGGAACCATTTATCTAAAAGTCCGCACAGAATTACATTTGCTTTCTCCTCACCGCTAACCGCTTCACTGCACAGCTTACATTTGCAGAGCAGACGTCGTTGTAGGCATCTTTTACAATACGAATGTCCACAGGCTATGGTCACAGGTTCACCTAAAAAGCTATGGCAGTTGGGACAGTCGAACATATCGTCCCCGCCACCACGACTGTCCCCTGCGTCCCGACACTGGCCCGAAAGTGAGTCTGGCCCATCGGCTTTACTCTTGAAGTTACGGAGGATACAGTCTACGAAGGTGCTTAATTGTTCTGGTCGCACAGGGCCATACCGCATAGCCGCTGTAAACCAGTCAATGGCTTCTTTCAGGCAGTTTTCCGACACTAAAGCGTTGGCTTTTAGGAGTATGAGGTGATGGTGGTCCTGCTCTTCCGAGTCGGCGCCGATAAAGAAGGCGCTTTTCTCCTCCGGTGCATCCTCCACGCGAGGTTGGAGCGACATTGTAGCGTAAAAAAAAAGATAAGAAAATATTATGTAGATATAGATTTTCTTCTGTCAACGTGCCTATTCATTTCTAAAGCTACCCCGGTCCTTGATAGTGTAGTGGACCGACTTTCCGATCGACACACGTTTGTTACATAAAAAAAAAAACCGTCACGTGAACAGCAAACTCGTGCCCTGATTGGTCAGGACGTCTCGGTTACAAAACCTGCGCCTGAAAGTTTCATAACTACGGAAAGGACGTAGTAAAGTTGACTGCCAGTTTACAGCGCTCCCATTTTTCCCAGAGTCCTCTGTTTTTATATCCCCTGAGGCTGTAACAATAATATAAAACAATACAATATAAGAAAAACATATAATATAAATCTGTGTTGATATATTGATCCATCATTTGGAGGTGCCAGAAAACTTTCCCAGAAGCCCCCTCTCAAAACTGGTTATGTAATAAGATGTTGTAACACCTTCATTTTATCTTTCCAGGCTGTGCCGAACCTATTATTTCCCACTTTCTTTTTTATCACGTGATCACTTTCATGTTATTCTTTTATGTGCATCTTCTGTTTGTGTGAGAAAAGTTTGCACAAATAAGGAAAAGGGGAAAAATCAATGCAGTACTTCCACGGATTGACTGGACACTTTATTGCCTTATAGAGTCAATTTTGTGTCTAGTATTATATATCTGATTTGTGATGTTTATCAATAAATGTATAAAATGCATACATTAGCCTGATACTTGCTGAAGATGATTAAATAAAAGAGCCTTACATTCATCTACTTTCAAATTCTTTAATTTGGCCCTAAACCCTGCATTACGCATAAAGCCGCAGGCCATAGGCACTGAATGTCAATTTAACCTTTCACCTTTGGATACATTTGTTCTTTGTGTACTGTAGTGCAGGTAGGCTTGTTTTAGTTTTTTGTTTTGTTGCCACATTTGTCGTACATGTTGCCTGTTATTTTTGTGTTTCATGTTCTTGTGCTGCTCCCGTGTTTTGGTGAGCCAAAGATAATAAAGTTTTATTTGATTCTATTCATAAGTCCAACTCTTCAATAAAATGTATGAATGTAAATGTAAAGATCAATAATTACAGATTGGTCCTTCGACTGCAACATTTATTTTATTCGTCTTTGCAGAAAACCACCACAAATCCTCCCTTTTCTTAAAACCCAGTATAGTTTAGTCACAAGAGAGGCTTACTGCAGATCTGCTGTCACGATAACATGTTGCACTGTCTGTCACCTCCCATCACCACCTGTCATCTCCTGGAGTCATGGGCTTCTGCTGACCCATAACCACGGCGTTGCTTTGTACAACACAGAAGATAAAGATAGCAACATGTCAAATAGAAAATGAAAATTGCAAAAGCAAATGACCTTATGATGTCTTGATGCTGGTGCAGACCTATTAAATAATCCACCAGCAGGTCAAGGATGGGTTCAATTCATTTATGAAATTCACCTGCATGAAACATATTTATTTGATTTAAATTGGACTTAAATTAAACATTCCTTCAGTAAACAACAAAAAACAATTTAATCAAATTTAGGTCATAAAAACAGCTTTGGTCTTGAGGAAACACATGATGTGCTGTGCGTCACTTCTGTTGAGAGTTATGTGATAATTATCAATGAAAAAAGAAGCAATACAATCAATGACAATCTAGTGAACCGAACAGCAGAAAAACAAATTAAATAGCAAAATAACAAAAACAACAAAATACGCATCAAAACTTCTTATGCAAATTAGATATGTACATACATATCTGAATGTTGATCAGATATGTTAAATGGCTTTTTGCTTTTCTGTGAATTGTGACCTTAAACAGGCATATAATGTATAGTGTGATGTCACACTAAAAAGATCATCTGTGTTTCTACCACTGTTAATCCTCATCCTTCTAATTATTTATTTATGTAGCGCTATAATGGTTGGAAAGGCTTTGCATAATGTAGCTGAGGTTGTATGCAGGGGTGAAACAAGTAAAAGTCCTGCATCGTTAAAAGTATGTAAGTATAATCAGAAATTTTTTGCAGTTAAATGTTCCCTGTCACTGTTTAACTGTTATAAATATATATGTTTTATTAATTAATATTACTGCTGCATAATGTGTAAGCTGTATTTTACTGCTGTAGATATTTAAACTCCTTTATATACTGTTGGGTTGTTTAATCTATAAAATAATGATCTATAAAATCATCATATGTTTGTAGCATCGCTGTCCTGAGAGAACCACGTATCTCTAAAAAGTCAACTTTTCATGAGCTCAGAAAAACAGGCCTGTTTCCAGCTTTGTGACGATGCATTTTCCAGCTGTTTCAAGAGGTTTTTGTTTATTTAGCCCAAGAAGCAGGAGGATTTTTCAGCTCATAAAGGAACACACCCTCAGTTTATCACACACATCCATAATCTGGAGATACATGGTTTTCACTGGACAGGTAGGGGAAGAGAAACTGTAATCTGTAAACTAAAGCTGTCAGATAAATGTAGTGGAGTAAAAAGTACATTATTTACATTTTAAATTAGCATAAAATGCAAATTCCCAAATAAAAATGTGCAGCCTACCTAACTACAGCGCTTGAGTAAATGTAGGTCATATGAGGCCAAACAAGGCGTGAGCATGATTCAGCTTTGTATACTGTGGAGCGACACTGCCCTCTGGTGGTCGAAGTGGTCCACTGTTCCACAAAGACACTGGCAGGCAGTTTTATTGGAATATGTAACAATTTACAAAAAAGCTTCTTAAGGGGATGTATGACATAACAATTCAGAAATGAGTGGACAGAACTTGGAAAAAATATAGGCAATAAAATGCATATAGTATGTACAGCTATACATTTCTTTGTTTTACAAATGAATCAAACAAGTTAAACATAAACAAAACAACCAAGCCATCATTTATACAGACTTAACCAACATTTGAGGAACTGAAGTTAGAGGAGACCCCAGTGGTCATAAACTGTCAACGTATTTCTTTTTACTGTGTCACTTGTATATTCTTATTGTTAGTGAGTTAATTGGCTCTCTGAACTTTGAACTGACTATTCCACCACTGTTGTGCAATTATCACTGCAATGTACAATATTCACTTTTACAAGTTTTACAACGACTGTGTACTTATACTACTGTTACTCTATTATTGTATTCTATTTAACTATTGTGTACTCGCCACTTTACTTTCTTGTTCTTTTGCTGTAACAACATAAAATTCCCCGTTGTGGGACTAATAAAGAATTTCTGATTCAGATTCTAAATACCCTTCACTTACACTCACCTTAATATTGTTTACTAAAATGTATTTAAAAGTTTAGGCTTCAGAGGAAATATGTATATTTTTATCATAAAAAATGACCTAGCGTCGTTGAATTTGTGTCACTTGTAAATTGCTAATAAAATATATGCAGAAGCAATTTAATGTATATTTTAGTGCCTTAGAACCTTATTTAAATTCAATGTGTTTAAGGGAGTTTGGAGCCAGTGTGTATTCCAAACAACCACCAGAGGACAGTGTTGAACTATAAAATACTAACATTTGTTAACAAGTTGTGACTTGAAGTAACATCAGTGACCCCCTGTGTTTGGCCTGAGACATTTCAACAAGGCATCTACTGGATGTGTTCAATCCATCCTTTGTGCCACACAGGTTAAATAAGAACATAATTGAAGTGAAGCAGTAAATTAAACATCTTTAATACCCACGTAGCGAAGAATGTTCATGGTGGTACATCCTCATCTTGTTGCCACTTTCTTTCTCTCCGTCTGTCACACTCACACACAATGTGCGTACACACATGGACATACACACTGCCATATCAGGAATGGGACACCAGTGACATTAAAACAACCAAACTGTGTGTGTGAAATTGTGTCTAGGAGTTTTTTTACACAAACTTAATTTTGTATTTGAGGACAGACGGACATATCTGTTTTTTCCCCCCCGATTAAAAACTTTACTACCAGCCCTTGGAATTTCTGGAATATGGAGATATGATGAGGAATGATATGAGGTCAAGTGTAGAAACATTGTGTCACTTTATTCTCTGCTGTTCTTTTTCCATGTTGACTCTTAAAACGAGGTGTTATCTATGACGACATACCATTTCTGTTGCGACAACAACACCAAGTAATCCATCAGAGCCTTCCAGTCCAGATGAAGATGTGTGACCCAGAGTTCCTGTCAGATATTTGGCACGCCGGATTTCTTGTGAAGCACTAACGGTTCGTGTTGGTTTGTACTGTTTTACTGTAACTGCACAATATGATGTGATGCATAAAACAATGTATAATGAGCAGGATAGCGCTGCTGGTGTTAACTGTTTTGTGCATACGCCAGGCAAATGTGCAACCAAGACAAATGAGCATGTGCATGATGCAGAGAAATGTGATTGTTTGCATAATTTCAAGTGTATTGCCCTTTAGCTTTGCAGCCTGGTGTCATCTATAATAATAATAATAATAATACATTTTATTTATAGCGCTTTTAAAAAGGTACTCAAAGATGCTTTACAGGTACATATAACATTAGAAATTAGATGAGCATTCTATCAGTCTTACTGCACCCTTTCTATCATTTAGTTAAAACAATAAACGGGCTAGTTGTGCTGATAATATCTGGTTCAGGAGGAAAAGAAAACCAGAATATAAAAGAATACACAAATCACACCTTGTATATATCCAGCTATACCTTCACACTGTTCTGTTGCAAACTGAGTACAGCATTTATTATAAATGCTTGACAAACTGGAAGAAGAAATGTGCGCAGACACACACACACACACACACACACACACACACACACACACACACACACACACACACACGGATGTATGCACTTTGCAATGTGGGAAACTTTCTGCGTCTGATTCTCAAACAACGGCGCAGGAATGCAGCCCTGGTGCTGACTCCTGGTCAGCCTTATCTGGCTCTGCATAATCTCCCAGAGGTGTTTGGGTTCCCAGCACACATGTGCATGCAAAAACATACCGGCAATTGGAGTGAGTGTGCGCAGACACACACAGAGAAAAGGAGAAATAGAAAAAGAGAGAGATATATGAACATCATTTTCCAGTAAAGGTTTATTATCATCTATTATTCGAACAAAAGGTAAAAGGCAAATCTGTTGAATGCTCATTACAAAATCAAAGGCAAGAACATACACATATCTGCGGTTTCATAAGAGTCTTTTGAAAGCTCTGGTTAATCTCTAATTCCTGAGTACGGGAAGTGTTAATGGTCCACTAGAAAAAAAAGTGAGCGAGTATGCAAGCACAAAATGTAAATGTGTCGTCTTGGCTCAAGTTAGCGGTGGGCTGTCACAGTCAAGTTAACACTTGTGGAGCATGTGTGGAAAGTACCTTGAGTTATGTAAAACGCAGTCCAAATGTATAGATCATAATAATTCAAGTGTATGGATAACAGCAAAGCGTGAACAAAACATGTGACAGCTTCGTACATGCACGGAAAAAAGGTTTTTCTTCCTACATGAGGCATCTTCTCGTTTTGTGATTATAAACAAAGGGGTACGTTAGCCCCCCATGCCGACCCTTGAACCCCCTTCTTTGCTGCATGACTGCTCCCCTCCTTGCGAGTCTGCTGGGTCCAGAGCAGGCCAGCTGTGGTACAACAGACTCCATTGTCCTTTGCTATATGAAACTGTTATGTAAGAAACAAGACAACAAGTGAGATCATCACGAGCCAGTTGATACGCCCCATGCACGTGTAAGCACCCAGAACAAACTTGAGTGTTAACAAATGAAACATTTTTTTATTTTAATACATTTAATAGTGCACTTTGATTAACCTGTACAGAAATAATATTAATAAAAAAGATAAAACATTTGTTCATTTCTGTAACACAAAGCTTAACATTTACAATAAAATAAAATGGTATGATACAAAACAAACATATCTGAGGTATAAATATATTTGTTTTAAATTAACTGTAAATGTCATGCGTTATTATTTGGCAGAGACACGGTTAAAGGTACAGACATTTACGATATGAACAATGGCTTAGCATATTAATCATACGACAACACGAAAAATGCGCGCCCTCAGATTGAAGCGCGAGTGTTATGAATGAAGAAGGTTATAAAGGACCTAAATCTCTTACTTCTTTTAAAACACTGACAGGACAGTACAGAGAAAGAAGCTTACACAAAGATCGTTTTCCTTCCTTTGAAATCACACAAACATTCAATCTGCCCTCTTCTTTACAGTAAAACCTGTAAAATCTCCACCTTTATAAAAGGACAATGTTTTCTCTGTTTCCTTCTCATCTTTTATAGGACTAGCCAGAGGTTACTGTTGCAAGTCAGAACAGTGCATTGTTTTTTTCTTGCTCATGTACATCAAAATAATTGTGAATTTTCAAAAATGTATACAAGTGATGTCCGGCCTACAACAACAACAAATAAAAAGTGAATTGACTGTGCTCAATACACAATACGACTTTAAACACATTTTTTATAGGAAGGAAAAGCTCAATATGGGAAAGCTACATGTTTTATCTTTTTAATTTTTGGTCCATTATTGTAGATCTGTTGGTCTTAAATTCTAGCTTCATTGGTGTGATCCTGTAACATATGCAACATTCCCTGTCTCTAAAACTGAGCCTCAGTCACAAACAGTTTCTTATCAGCTCTTACTGTTGTTGAATTATTGGCATTTAGCACTATGCCTTGTTTCAAGCATAGTTACCCATGTATATTCAAGAACAACTATTCGTATGTTAGTAAATGACGCCGTTTCTTTGATCGTTCCTTCTCTTGTTGGTGTGCCAGCCACCATCTCTCATCCGTCTTTGCCCTCCTCTACTGAAATCCTAAAACCCTGCTTTCACCCACCTGTCAGCTCACTACATCCCGTCTATTGTCTCTACTCACTCTACATATTACTGGCACATTCGCATCTTTCTTCGCCCATGGATTCATCAATCAACTAACCAAAATATTGTCTACTATTCCTCCTGTGCCTCGCCGTAACAGAAAAAAGGGACAGAGGTAACACAAGACGGACACGAACCATTACTGTGAACAGAATACTGTATGTACAAATTATGCTGTCACTGGAAACCAGTGCGAGGAATATGTATTTATTAACCACTTGTTGCTTTGAACACACACACACACACACACACACACACACACACACACACCCTTGCTTCTCAGAAGCAATAGCACCCTTTGGATAAACCTCACATCCTGTATCAGCGACATCATCTCCTTTGGCCCAGATAAATGTTTGTGTGACACAAGTCCTCCTGGCAGCACACTGAGAGCCCCAACAGAACACTTTTAGACGATAACATCAGTCTGTTGTAACAAAATCAGAGCAAAAAAAATCCTTCAAACCAGGATCCAGGATTTGTCCTTTAAATGTGAGTGTTGATAGGCTTGGACCCCATCTACCTCTCTGTTGGAATGAGTCATTTTAAGTCCTCTGTAGGATCCAAAGTATGTTCTGTTATTCTGTTGAGTCTGCTGTCGCCCAAATTTCACACTGCTTTCTTATTTGTCCATGGGCACGGTGAATGAGTCACGTATCCGCGCCACCTCAGCAGCACACAAGTGCCCATACAGTTTATTGTACCACTCTGGGAAACGACCCCTGAAAAAAGAGAAAGAGACATGTTGTGAGCTCATTGTGTCACCGTGTAAAAATGAAGACATTGAATGACTACACAACTAGCACTTAATATAATCCCCAATTTGTCATTCACTCACCTGCAGTCGTTCCTGGAAATATGTGTGAGTCTGGATTTGTTGGTTCCACAGGGCTCGATGAAGTAGCGTGAGGTGAGGACATTGGCCCGGACGCCTACAACGGGTGCGCCTTCATGGTCCACAGATGTACACACCAGTGCACACGCTCCCTTTGGCAGGTCCGTTACCCATGTTCTGGTAGAGAGAGTAATACGTTTGGATTAAAAAACGAAAAAGATGAAGACAAAGAGAGAAGTGAGAGAGTCGGGGAGGACGAGAAGGAAACGGGGCTAATGTCTACCTGAGCACCAGGTGGTCTCTGGTGGGATGTGGAGCCATGGTGTTCCTGACATACTGGTAGACCTCCGTCCTCTCATCCAGAGTCTCCACCACCCGGCTCTCGAGCAGGTCCTCGTCCCAGTAGCCCTGCTCCCGCAGCACTCGCGTCAGAACCTCCTCGGGAGTCGTAGGCACCTCCACGGTCACCTTCCACAGCCGCAGTGGAAAGCCGTCGTGCACCTGGAAAAACACATGCAAAGACACAAAGACTTAGCATGCAGTTCTTTTTTAAACTATAATTATTTAGCTGCATTTCACGCCTGTATTTGGTAGCCGAAAGCAGAGGGATGACAGAATGATTAGGAAAGACACGCAACAAATGTCCCCGGCGGGCACAAACCAGGGGCAATGTGGTTCATGGTTCAGCGTTTTAACACCTTGCAGGGACGCCTGAAGGAAGGCCAGGGTGATCATTAAGTAGTTTTATTTTTCTCCATATGGGTGTATTTTGAAAAAGTCTCATATTTAAATACTAAGTTTCACAGTTCTCTTTGCTAACCCAATGATAAACAAACTTATCTCAAAATCTGTCACAGTGCGAGATGAACTTCAAATGTCTTATGCAAGTGTTCAGAAGCTTCCTTTAGAATAATCGAATCGAATCAGTCATCTAATCTAGTCATATATACAACAATTAGAAGTGGTATTCCAGCCATCATTTTATGCACAACAGTGAGGCTGTGATTCAAAACCTCCCCATGCCCTTTAGCCAAGTCAGCTGCTCCGCTCTGCCATCAGATGATAACGAACACTCTGCAGCCGTGTGACTCTCAAACTGGAGCAAAAGATAACCTCATACAGGGCCCTTGCACACTAGACACAGGAAATGTAGGCCTGGGATAATGGTGAGCTTGTGTATGTTTGTGTGTCAGGCTGATGTCATTCTGGGATAGAGTCCAGTACTGATGTGGGAATGAGCAGCCAAGGGCCAGGCCACTTTCACACGGATGTGTTTCTATACAGGAAACCCTAACTGCTGGTTTTCCACTCGATATTTAGAGAAGCAGCAGAGAGGGAAAGGCAGACACGAATGGGAAAGGAGAAGACAGGAAACACAGATAGCTAAAAAGACAGTGTGTGCTTTATGAATGGTGGCGTGTTTATACACTAAAACTGATTCTTTTTTCTTTCTCATTAATTCATCTTTGAGGAATTCCTCTGCCACGAACAAGCGCACTGAAAGCCATATGGACTGAACAAAGTGTTTCTTTCAAAAATGAACTATAGTGAGTTGATGAATAAACAAAGTGGGCTTACCTTCCTACAGGCCAGCTCGGCGTGCTCGGGTGTGGAGCAGCTGTCGTAACCTTTAAACTTGTCCTTGGCGTCTTTGAGTAGGGCGTCCAGGCTGTCCCGGAGGAAGGCCCTGTGACCTCCATGCCCGGCCTCTTCACCTGCGAGGTCGTCCAAACGTCTCGGCAGCAGCGCCTGCTCCACGTAGGAGTTCCTGCAGCGATTCATCTCCTCTGGGATCTGTGGGACGGGAGGAGAGAGAGGACGATGAGTCTTGTGATTTTTCCAACAAGAGAAAAGGAGTAGATTTAATTCAAAGATTTTTTTTAAATAGTTAAATGTATAAGAATCATATCAGAGAGCAATTATTATTCAAATCAGAGCATTTTCATGTGTCTTAAAAACACGTTTGGAGGCGATCTTTAAGTTACAAATATCCTACGTTAAGAGTGATCAGCACTAAGTCTCTACTTAAGGTTTTGTTTTTGTCAGGCATCTGCACCCTGATTACATTAGTTCCCCCTTAATTAATGGAAAACTGTACAAAGCACAACTTGTACAAGGATGCCAAACTATTAAAAACAGAAATACACCACATCCTTTTTTTATCTTGCTCATTCTCATTGTGTTTGCGTGGGTCATCTTTCAGAATGAATGGAACACTAACAATATTACAGTCTAAGAAAAGCATTTTCATTTGATAATAAAAGGGCCGTCACTAAATAAAAGGGGCAAATTACATGGCTTTATATTTCATATCCTTTTGTGGACCTCCGCGAGCAAATATAAATCAAATTAAAAATAAAATAAATGAGAGGTAATTGAGTTTACTTTCTGTGTGATGAGACATGACAGGAAGCCAGAAAGCAATGCAATTAAACTCAACACTAATGACCCACAGTATGCAGCCTCTTAGCATTTACTGTAGCATGTCAGAGAAGACTGACCAGGGCAGAGCGACATTTTAGGCTGAATGGGATTGAAATTGGATTAGTAATAGTGTAGTTTGCTGATTATTTCCTGTTTATCCATTCAAGGGCCCTCCCTGTTGACGCACGGAGCCACACTGCACGGGCTGATTTATGGGTTTGACAGTTTATGCTGTATTTGAACTTCTTTCACAAATGCTTGAGTTTGGTTTATATGGACAGACACGTGCAGGTAAGTCTTGTTCTACACAAACGGGGGGCGTTTGAAACAGTTGGCCCATTTACCTTATGTAATGATAACATTGCTTGAGCAAATGTCAGCTTGAATTGGATCAATGAGTTATTTGATAGGGACTATGTTTGTTCACAGGACACACAGGGACACAAGGTGTTTGGTACAGAGAGGTGACATTCATTCTGTCAGCAGACAGGCCTGCAACGGTTTGCCACATATGACCAAATCAGTAAACCATTCTTCATTTTCACCTCAACTTTAACTTTAAGAGTGCACAGTTAGTTTCAGTGTTGTTCACTACTGACCCGGAAGAGTTTGCTGCACTCCTGGATCATGTGTGCCAGGCCGTGAGTGGCAGCCAGGTTCTCATTCAGATCTCTCTGGTCCGGCTTTCCCAGTGTCGGCTTCCTGTTCATCACCCTTTGACCAAGAGAGAGGAGGAAAAAGAGGATGACAAGATTAGTTACAGCCTCCATCATCGAGACAGTGGGCTTAAGAGAGGGCAGAGGAAGCGCCTGGCGTTTAGGGCGGAATGAAAGAACAAGTTTTGCCGTGTACACCTGATGAAATCTCTTTTTAGCTTAAAGTGGAATATGTTTCCTAATAAGGTAAGATGTTGATGTAACCGTGCTATTTCCTCTGTCTCTCTCCCTTCCTCCCCTCTCCCCCTTTCTTCTCTATCCTCCATCAACAGTATCCGGCTCTTTCTTTAGATTGACACTTTTCTGTTTTGAGAATGTACAACATATTTCATGTATCAGTGATGGCAATCAAAATAAAGGGAATGATATAATTCAAATGAGCTGATTAAAGTGGAGAGGCACAGACACGCACCTTGGCGAGGAGCTCTCCTTGCGGCGCAGGGTGTTGAGGTGGAAGAGGGACGGGGCCAGACAAACAGCGAGGTTGGTGGGAGTCATCTGGTTCTCAGACACGCTGGCTGTCACGTCGCTCAGCAGACACAGCAGCGTCCGCAGTGCCTCGCGGTTCTCATCAGGAAGCAGCAGCACGGCGGCACGCGCTGCCTGCAGACGGAGCTCTTTAGGCATGTCTGGAGAGGAAAAGGGAGGAGGTCATGGCTCGTTTTTTAATATCACATGCAGAAAAAGAACCCACTGGCATGCAACATGATGTCATCTTTGTGTCTGCTGGTTAACTTATGCTCGAGTTTGAGCGAGGAATGAGCCATGATGGGATGTGTCTCGACCTAAGTGGGATGAACCAATCACTTACATCACCTCATTCCACAGGCATTTCCTGCACTCATCTTCTTTGTTTAGTTTTTTTAAGGTTTCACAATTTCTAGCTTTATGGCAGGCAAGCATCTACAGCTCTAAAACAATACCATGTTGTGTATTACAGAATGCAATCCTCTTACAGATGTGTGGCTGTATATGTGAAGTAAAGGCATGCATTGTCTCGACAAGATTTTGTTTATACTTTGAATGTACGTGTCTGTGTTTTCTTACATTGATAAATCTGGAGGAATGTCTCAGACAGTTTGCTAGTGAGCAGGGGTTCTGGCAAATCTCTGAAGTACTGCTTAAGCATGTCTGCAACGTCATATGCCGATTGGCTGTCGTAGTTGACTCCTCCCCCATCTGCGCCGCTCGCCTCGTTCATCTGGCGAAGAGCTTGGATACGAGATTTAACGCCAGATTTCCTGAAAAGACCCACCTGGACAAAAAGTGAGGGACAAAGAGAGAAATAGTTACATCATGCATACATACACAGAAACCTGGTCTGTCCTCTTTGAACTATAATTCCCTCATTCGTCTCAGTGATTACCATGAGGTCAAAGTTTGATCCTGAAGGCGTATCAAAAAGGATTATTTGCCCACAGCACATACAAAAAAAAGTATTTTAAAGCTGCAGACTGTTATCATTGAAAAATAATATTATGACTTATCCCCAAATCCAGAGCTTACAGTCAATACGGTTACATCACAGCAGATCCTGTTGACTGTATTTAGCTCCCATGACACCCAGTAGGCATCCTTCTACTGAATATTGTGTAGGACCTCATCAGTGGCCTTTTAAGGCTGTATGAAATGGCAATGTTGGGGAGGAAAAGCCTGAATATTTTCCATGAGCTTTCACCACTTCCAAACAGAGGCGCCTTGTCCTGCTTTGAATAGAACACCATCACTCTGTTTTCTGTTTTTCTCCTAGCTCCTTCTTTCTTTCCTTTATGAATTGACATAACAAGCAGTAAGATAAATGTGTCATAATGTCTCTGGTTTAAACAGACACACACAGGTCACCTGCCTACTGTGACTCTCTCCAGACCTCCATGCTTCAGCGTGTGTGTGACAGAGAGACGAAAAAAAAAACGAGGAGAGAAAGGAACTGTATTCACTGCTACATCTTATTTAACATCCTGTTAAAGAAATGATGGATGAACATTGACAAAATTGTAATATTATTTAACTCCAGCACTATTTTTCTCTGTAACTGATAACGGTACTTAAAGCTAAATGACAGACTGGCAGCAACTTTGGCGTTATATGTACACTGCAATTACAGTATATGCACAAGTTTATATCTACAACTGTCCATATATGTGTGTTTATTTGTGTGCTTAATGTTACCTGGTCGAGGCACTGGTTGCGTAAATAGCGCATCGCCTGCTGTATTCCCTGAGGGAGGGGCTGGCCTGTCCGCTGGACGATGACTTGTAGTGGCACACCGAAGACATTCCTGTCTTTGTAGTCGCGCACCTTGATCCGCTTCATAAACTTTGGCACAGCCCTGCAACATACACGCACAAGAAAAGATAATTCATCAATGTCTGCTACATATTGTAGTGAATTTTGATATAAATTTAGCAATACGGTTGTAAAAGGATTTCTTCAAAACAGGCAAACAATGTCATGACATGCCAGGATTCTTACTCAGTCTTACATGAAGAACCTACTCTGTAATAAAAACACCAACTGATATTGTAAATGTTGACTCACAAGATGGATTCGTCATAATCTCAGACATGTTTCAAAAGGTTGTAGTTTAGTTCAGGTCTAATGTAAAACTGTGCAGTCGCATCGTACAAGGAAAAACTCCCTAAAATAAACCCCGAATTAAAGGGGGAAACATGGAAGAAACCTCAGGGAGAGCAACTGAGGAGGGATCCCTCTCCCAGGACGGACAGACGTGCAATAGATGTTGAGAATAAACAATATAGTAAAAATACAACATAGACAATCCATGTGACAAAAATGATGTCACCACAATGTGATCTTAAATGAAAAAGATGGATCCAGGAGTAGATAAACTTCTTGGTGCCTCCAAAAAAGTACCCAAATGTGTGTGTGTGTGTGTTTTATGCGTGTGCAAGGAGGAAACCAAGCAGCTGTAGAAGCCTGTCTCCAGGTTTATGAGAGGGGTGGATATACAGGGTGAGGGTAGGATACAGGGGGAGTAGGATGTACAGACCGGTGTCAAAAGGGGAGTATCCGACTGTTTTATACATCCGCAGAAAATGTCTGTGTCACTATTTGTTACTCTGTGTGTGTGTGTGTGTGTGTGTGTGTGTGTTAAAAAATGCAAGTCCGACCATTTCACAAGAATGCACCCACAGATTTATGGCTGTGTTTCTATCTGCATGGGTGTGAGTGTGTTTAGCAGAGTGACTCTATGAGTGACTCAGGACAAGCTCATCTTTTATAAAAGCAGCCGTTCACAAGACTCGGAGCGCTTCTCAGAACCAGAGTTTGGGACAAATGGAAAGGGAGCATATTATGATCCGGGCCCGGAATTCTGAATATGTGTGGGCCTCCAGCGGCCAACAAGTGGCCTCTGTCTTTCAGAGAGCCCCAGCCTGTCATAAGACTGTCAGAACGCCTTCTATTCCCGTCCTAAA
Organism: Cottoperca gobio; assembly: GCF_900634415.1. NCBI lineage: Eukaryota > Metazoa > Chordata > Actinopteri > Perciformes > Bovichtidae > Cottoperca > Cottoperca gobio. The sequence continues at coordinate 9,375,020 of NC_041355.1, read as the reverse complement.
GAAGGCCTTGGGTACAAGAAACAGGAAAAGTGGAAAAACAGAAGAAGATGATACAATCTTTCACTTCATTTTGGGCCCTTGTACAGTAAACACTTTATTGAGACATAAACAAATTAGTTCTGGGTAACTGCTGATGTCCGTAAAATCTGAATGACTGTAAAATCCCTAAAGCAGATACAGTAACCAGGAGGATATTAGGTGCCATTGGATTATGATGAGCAGCTAATAAAGTATGGTCAGACCGATAGTCTAGAAATGTTAGAGAAGGTAGGGGTGGAGGGATAATGGTTGAGAACAGATCTTTCGAGCCTCCAGCTCTTATAACACCATGCGTGTGAACTGCCATGATTGCCCCGTTGAGAAAAAGACAATGTACGCCCCTTCCCGGCAATTACGGGCCTGGGAAAAGAATGTGAAACCCGACCTCTGCGGACAGCCGTCACCACACTATACAACAACCTGCAGATGGAGAGGATTGGGAGACGGGTGGGATAAAGGGGTAGCAGTTGGATGGATAGATGGAGGGCTGAAAGGATAAATCCGAGGACATCGCTTCTGAAGAACAATTATCCAGACGCAGAAGGCATCAGTGTGTGTGTCCAACAATCACCATATGAAATCGACCTCCTCCTCAACACTCCCTGTGTCCCTTACACAAGCATTTCATTTTCCTCCAGTCCACTCACCAGCTGAAGCCATGTTTGTTTGTAGGGGTGTGTCTCTCCAGCAGAGCAGTGAGCTGCAGCAGGGAAAGCTTCTGGAGCAGATTCATCTGTAGCACAGACTGGCAGCTGATCTGGAGCTGGGCCGAGGCCAAGCTGGGCCGATGGGAGTTCTGGAAGCTCGGCCAGCGGAGTTTCTGTGGTCTGGAGTACGTACAGGGGAAGAGAAGGAGAGAGCACAAATTGAGATGTAATTAAAAAGAAACAGTTTAACTCTTGATCTGCATCATGCTTTTGTGTACACATAAACTTAGAAAATAACACAAAGCCACACACAGTATTTGTAGTTTTACGTGCCAAGTGATCTGTTTAGGGATTACAGGGATTTATGTACACATCAATCAAGAGACTGTCTTAAAGAGTAAAAACTTGTACGCCCCCCCACATGTAATTCTGCCAGTGGATTCCCGAAAGGAACATCAACAGTCCCCATGGAGACCAAGGAGCATCCAGAGTATCCAGCAGCATTACGTAAGTCTCAGCGTGTCGTCCTGTTTATCCTTTGCTGTCACTTTCTATGGAAAACTCTTTTTTTGTTGGTGTCTCAGTGTTTGTCTTTCTATTGTTTTGTTGTCTTTCAGCATTTCATGCATTCAGGTAATGTTTGGCAGAGGATTTACAGAAAACCACTGAAGCATGAGCCTGTTTGTTTGAATTATAGTTTTCTCTGTTAAAGGATCAGGTCACCCAAACAGCAAAAAGGAGAATAACTCATTTCTATAGAAGAAATATTCCCTATAACAAAGTTTGAGAGGGAACTTGATTCACCATTATAGTGGGTGAAGGTATAATACTTGACGGATATCTCGTAGACAAGGTTTTATTTAAATAATTTGAGTGAACTAACCCTTTAATAGTTATAATGTATTCGTACGAAGACAGTTTAGCTTTTCTTTACTGACCTGCTGGTTCTGGTTAGAGATGCCCCGACACCAGAATCCCTTCTCTCTCTCATCCCTTCCTCTCCCTCTCCCAGCGGGTTTCCCGTGCTGTCTTGATCACTTCCGTTCTCCTCCAGCCGGTTCTGCAGAGGCGAGGACGGGCACGGGGAGGCAGAGTCCAGTGCTGAATCTGAGTCTCCTTCTTCCTCTTCGTCCTCCTCCTCTTCCTCCTCTTCGCCGGCCACAGCCTCTGACCAGGCATTTACAAACCGCTGCAGGCCGCTGACATGTTGCAGCACTTGCTCCAGTTTGCGTTCATCCCCCTCTTCCTCCTCTCCCTCCTCCCTCTCAGTGTAGGGGACGTTGTCATAAAAACTGAGCCGGCTGTCAACGGAGCCTTCAGAGCAACGCCGCAAGCGTCTACTTTGCCGCCCCCTTAGGATAACTGAGTTCCCGTTATCATTCCCATTGTTATTGCGTGAACTCCCGTCCTGCAGGGCTTTGGGGAAGGTCCCAGGCTTGTGACCTTCTGGTAAGTAGAACAAGATCATGCCCCCCTCGCCCTCCTCTTCTACTTCCTCCGCTTGTCTGCTACTGTCTTGAACACTGCAGTTGTTCCTGTGGTTCTGCTCATCGACTGTCATCCCACTACTAGCTTGGCAGGGGATGGGTGGTGCAGATTTGGGTGGGGGTGTTGGCTGTCGATCTGAAGCTTGTTGGGGAATGCTGAAAGGATCAAAACCCTCCAAATACATTCCTCCTCTCTTACTAGAGCCTGCTGCTGTGCTGTGGCTGCGAGCGCGAGTCACAGGGCTCGGTGTGCTCACTGCACTTCCACTGCTAGCTTCAGACTGGCTGCTCCCAGTACTTCCAGTGCTGCCATTGCTGGTCTGAGTGGAGTAGGATACAGAGCGATTCCGGTTAAGTGTCATAGTTTGAATGGGATTGTGGTGGTGATTGAGGTTCTGGTTTAGGATGATACTGGAGATGTCCACGCAGTTGAGTCTTCGCAGCTTGTCATCATCCAGACCCTCTTTGATGACAGGGCCACTGATTTCTATCTTCCCCCCGCTGGTGCTCCCCTTCTTCTTTCTCTTGGAGGAGGTGCCGCTGCGCAGTCGCAGACTCTCCATCCTCTTGAGAAAGCTCTTAGCTCTTGAGCGTGTGCTTTTGCCGCTGCCACCTCCTCTGTCCAGACTTCCTCCGAATCCTCCCATCCCTGTTTTCACATCAAAAGTGAACTGTCCGAGTGTCTCCAGGGGCGATGGAGGCATCCCATCAGACAGAGAGTCCTCATTAGCGCAGCCTGACCCCCCTGTGCCCGAGGATGAACACATGCTAGCGACAGAGCTGGCACGAGTGGCACCAGCGGGTACAGCTTCATTTGTCATGGCAGCATCATGGCTCTTCTCTTCTCCTCTTCCTCCACTCCCGCTGCTGTGGATAGAGGCCACTTCAGGCTGCTCGCTGAGGTCAGTCAGCACACTCTCTGAACTATTGCCTTCACGCAAGGCGAGCTTGCCTTTCTGGGATACTTGGTCCTTGGGGAATGGGGGTGGGTCAGCGTCTGCGGGTAGTGTGGAAAAAACCTCCAGTTCGTCCATACGGGACCAGCGCTTGCTGTCCCTCTGGAAGGTCCAGCGGCCACTGATGGCACAAGGCTCGTCCTCATCGGAGTCCTCGCTCTGGAGAGGGGAGAAGGAGGGGATAAGGGACAGGGAGAAAGAAATAGCAAGAAGAGATGGAAAAAGGAGAGGGAGGGAGAGGAACAGTTAGAGGACATTATGCACTGCTACATTTTCCATTTATTTTCCAATATTCCTCACCGTGGTCCAGGAAACTTTCTAGAGTTATGGAATTTGTTTTATAACTGTTGCACTTGCTCTTTGCCTTGTGCGCATTCACAGTGCTGTCTCCATTTATCTAGCTATCCAATTGTAAACTATATGAAATATACTGCTGGCTGTCAAATGTCTTCACAACACAAGAACCTTTGCAAGAACATCTAATTAGGAATTATTCTGGTAAGATATATATTAATATATAAGACGTCATAAGAAAACGGTTTTCTATAACATCTTAGACTGAGGTGCTGTGGTTAAGCGTATGACTTGATGAAGCAAAGATACCCACGGTCAGCCAGTAAACAGGATTCAGCTACTTCCTGACTGCATGGACAATACATACACAAGACAAAGAGTGACAAAAGTGCCCATGCACCTTCACAAAATGCACAACCTCCCCCAGTTTGGTTAATCTACCTCAGGCCCTGAAGGGAGTTCAGGAAATTCCATAATGACCCCCATAGCTCACAGTGCAGCCGGCCAGACTGGGGTGGTTCCCCCCTACAGTTTTTATCCCCACTGTCTGTGCATATGCACACACACACACACATTAAGTGTGAGACAGTGTCACTGATACACTGCTCCTGTCAATCCCCATTCCTTATCAATGACGGCGATGTAAACCCTCTTCCAAACACACAAGCTACGCTCGGAGATTCCAAAGACTTCTTCACAAATTCCAATTACAGTGGAGGACCAAAGCTCATAAAACAAAACCACACGGCAAAATTGAACCACCTCACCTTTCTTAAGCCCTATCTATAATCTGAAGCTTTAGAAAGCAATAATCAAAGACGCAAGGATATTATAATCCAAAATCCATGTTCTACTAGTGTTCCATTCCTCACATGGGCTTTATATACAGGCATCATTAATTATAAGATGTTTTGCAGTGGAAACATGATGCAATTTCAAATAAGAAATAACAAAGTGTGTGATCTATCCCTGCTACTGTACAGGTAAATGATTTATAGAGTACAATAGAGACTTTCGTGACATTTTCAGATTCCAGTGTGGCTTTCTTCTCTAGTGATGTTGGTTGGAATGTGAGATAACAGCATAGAAAGCGATGATTGGCCAATAGAGCGTCAACCATTTATCAACATTCTAGAGATATGTTATCCTCAAACCATCAAATCACCAAAGCATTCAGTGCGACGGTGGGTGCTTTGAATGTCACAAGGAATCAGAATGAAAACTATTTATTATTACAATTCGACAGATAGACAGAGCAAACCACAAAGAATGAGAAACAGGGAGATGGAGATTTAAGAGAGAGGGAATGTTAAGACACGAGGAGATCAATGCATTCCTAAGCTGTCTAAAGGGGGGGTTGTCATCCCACAAAAGATGGCAAATAACCTCTTTGACTCCTCTACTCTTGTTGACTCCTGAAATGAAAGGTGACACAGAAAGGGTCATCCAAATGAATACCACCACACACAGAACAAGGATGTTACTATGTACCACTTAAGGCCGTTTGGGAATTAAGTTTGGTTGGTATAAAAGGGAGCAATTCTTGTTGCAAAGTGACAGTGTAAGTCGGTCTAGTCTCGAAACATGCATGTTCTAAAACTGGGATATTAAAAGAATTATCGTAAGGCTGGTTTGTGGTGTTTTGAGGGAGTTGGCTGCTTAAAAACCCACCATATTGTCACTCAATCAAAGAGCTCTATAGAGAGTGATCCCAGACAGGAAATGTATGGTGGTTCGTTCTGCATGAGTGCCACAGAAAAAGATCATTCCTTTTATGGTGAGCCAGAAGTATGAGGAAGTATTTGAGAAAGAAGGGGAGCATGCCTTGAGTAGGGGGAGGTCCTGGTGAATGCAACCCCTTCATTTAGACATTAAAGCGATCCTCCTTCCCCCTAGGGTCCTCACAGCCCATTTTATATAGAAATAAACCCAACAGGTGCCTTCTCATTAAACGAGATGAGAGAAAACACAGCTTCGCCCTGTGGCCAAGAGTGAACTGATGGTTGAGGTGAGGGAATGCAATTGTGGTTGAGGAGACTAGGAGACTAGGAGACGAGGCTTTTTCAGAAAGGTGTGGTGTTAATGTGTGCGCATGTGCACTTACTCTCTTTCTCTGTGGTGATATCTCCAGTCTCATTAAAGCACACTTGTTGAGTGTGTTCAGTCTCCTGCAAAACACAAAAACACACACGTGCAGCATTGGTTACATTCAAAAGTGGGTTTTTAAAATATACTAAATACCGGATTTTTCCTAAAAAAACAAACCTCTCATCACCAAGAGGATGTATGATGGAAGAAAGGATGAAACAGGACGAAAAACAGAAGAGAAGAAGAGAAAGACAGAGGGGGAGCTTGGGTGCACCCAGGCTGGCTAATGAGCTGCTGAAGGATAATCTCCACATGAGCGGGAAGAGAATGAGAGGGAGACAGAAAAGGAGAGGGCGAGGAGAATGAAATCTGCTGGAGTAGTGACGAAAAGTTGGGGAGGGGACAGAAAGCTTATCCCCCTAGCCACCTGGAGAAGGGGAGCGGGCGGTGGTCGGGTCCACCCTCTAGAGAGCTCTTAGGGCAGATCATGTAACAATGGAGAGATGAAGGGATGGGAACTGGGGGATAGTTGGGGTTGTGGGGAGGCGGGGTGAAAGGCTGCCAACAGAGGAGACATTGAGATGATAGCTTCCAGATGTGTGGAGGGACACCTGCTGTGGTTTATTACTGAGAGTCGGAATTTGATGAAAGAGTCGACTCTATTAAAGAGCCATTAACTTTCTCCTCATACGCTAATTCATATCACAGGGGCATCAAGTAGGATGCAAACCCCGTCCCCTCCAATCATACTCACTCACATTTAGCCCTTTTTCACATACACTAACTAACATGTTTGTTTCATACCAACAAAGCTTTGAAACCAGTTATTCCCCAATTGTGGGTTGCAAATGAGGCAGTGTAATATTTCTCCTCCAACATAAAAATAAAGAGTAGTGAATATAGAGAGCATTACATGACCATAGCATCCAGCAGTGAAAGGTAGGAGTGAGATATGTGCGTGCCAGGAGGATACAAAATGACTGAGGTAAACACTATCAGAGACAGAAGGAAAAACAACGAGAGAGTGAGATATGGACATAGAAAGGAAACGGTACAGAGCATGTCTCCGATGTGCTTATCGTGCCATTCTTTTATCTCATCGGCAACTTTCCAAAGCATGCCTCCTTTTGAAGTCATGCCCTCATGGTTTCATTTGGGAGAAAACAAGAGATGGAAGAATAAGAAGAAAGGCGGATAACATCAAAAGAACGAGAAAAGATGTATGAAAGGTTCAGTATGACTTGTAATCTCACCTGTAGAGAGCCTCAATAGCGTCCCGATCGAGGAAGTCATGGTCTCTGGTGACTGAAGAGATGTCGATAGGAAACTGGGCATCTAGACAGAGAGGGTCTGGTTAGTGTGGGCATCTTTCTGCCGCTGATTGGATCAATGTGTTCAGATAAATCTAAAGATACAACCCCTAGCCTCAAAACATACCCACCCACACAAACACCCACCAGGGTCTTCCGTCCCACCTTCTCCCCCCATACAGCCTTGATGAAAAGCTAAAAGAGGAAGTAGCGTCTTAGCCGACCAAACAAACACAGCTGCAGCTTTCAGACCCGGCAGGCAGGGGGGATGTGGAGCACAGAGGGAGAGAACAGGGGATTGATTGAAGAATGACAATAGGTACTCCACCACTGCTCAGAGGTCCCACTTCCTTTTCTCCTTCACCCTCCCTGGTCTACTTCATTAACAGGGTCACTAATTTACTGAGTCGCAGCATTACGGCACACAGATAAGGTGTGCCTTCAATCATGCAGAATATTTAAGCAGATGGATTTTAAGATGTTTTCTGGAATGCGTCGACCCAACCCAAAACGTGAATCTTGCATCTAAACCCCCGGGGGAGATGTTGATAAGAAAGTCCTGTTCAAGGGAGGCCAGCACCTTTAGCATACTGTACTGAATCAGGCCTTTCAGCCTGCTTATCTTTAGTGGGGCAATAGTCTTGACAGCACAGACAATAGAGATTGTCCCACGGATACAAGAGAAGGAAAAATGTGTCATGCATCGGCACAAATTCCAACTGGTGTGGAGACGGCTGCAAGCGGCAAACCAGCGAGGGTTTAAAATCTGTGATTGATTGTGGTTTGCACTTTTGTGTTGCTGTTTCGTGTGTGTATAAAAAACAGTCTCATCACCTGTGCAGAAACACAATGAGCTTTCCGTTCAAATGGGAAACCTTTCACGGTTAAGTGGCAACAAGCAATGACCCGTTGACAATGGTAGCTTGGTCCTGCTGTCATCATCATGTAGTTACATAAGGGCAACTAGCACACCTATGGCATGCCATAGTACAGTTGGACTCGCTATATGGAGTGTAAAGAATGTTTGATGTATTTCGGTGGAGTGTGTATTTAAAACTCAAAGGTCGGGAAAAGCATTCTTTCTCAACCATATGTCATTGTATGAGTAACTTTAGAGGGCATAGTAAACAAGTGTTGTGTTTATTGTAACAAGGTAAGAAAGATCTTTGGTCCTCAAAGAGTTATTATGTAGGTTACATTATAGTTAATGTTAGGAATATAGTGTGCTATGGTTAATGTGGCTTTTCCATAAGCACAGCAAAGCACTGGTGCTAAGGAAAACACACCTCTTGCTCCTTAGGAATGTTATGCTGTGTGTGGTATGTATGCATGCACAGGCGCAAGTGTGCATGTTGGTGTTTTGTGTGCTTGACAAAGAACATATTGGTCTTCTCAATGCTCACACACAATTTGGTAGTATGACTAATACTTTTATTTACATAAAAAAAAGAAAATATGTTTCATTAACTACCTAACTTTAGTAAATCTGCCTGACTGACTTCAGTTAAGAGTTTTTCAGCCTGCAGACGTCAGCTTGGTAAAATAACAGCCTTTGGAATAACTCACAGGTCACTAAAGTAACACAAGAACTTGGAAAAACTGATTATGCCAACATTCCCAGTGTAACTGTGTTTTCCTCGTACCAGCAGCAACTTTGTATCTATATAATTGCCACATGTGGTGGGAGAGTGGGTGGGGGTGTCTCACAGGGTTCCTTACCTTCATAAAGCTGGGCGTACTGTGGGAACCCTGCTGCTCGGAGCCAGGTACAGGCCTCTTTGGCTTCGATCTCTGCAGAGGAGAAAAAGTGGAAGAAAACAAAAGATATAGGTTAGGTGTTGTGGGAAACATTATTTGTCACTTCACTTCGATTGAAACATATCTTGTCAAAAATATCCAAGTAAGACAACTCTGGAACTGAGCATTTAAACATGCTAGCAGCTTATCAAATGTGAAGCCCTTGACCTTATTGGCTATCTCACACTCAGTCACTCTCCTCTCACATGCTTCTAAAGCTAGAGCTCAAAGCATCATTCGTGCAAATTGTGTTAACCCCTTCACACGCCAAGAGTGTGCCACTTAAGCTCCTTATCCAGGTAAGGCATTGGTATTTGTTGTTCACAGAGAGATCTCAAACAGAAAAGGTCTGTGCGAAGCCTGTTCCTATGTGGCATGACTGTATCCATAGTCATGAATATGCCATTGTGTGAGATTTTAATGTTTACATTTTTTTTTCTGGGTTTGATTTTCATGTTACGTCTTATGAATACAGTGCTGTCCTCCACCTTCTGTTCCCTCGTGTTGCCGATATGACAAATGTAAAGAACCTTTGCTGATTAAGATGCATGAAGGAAAAGTTTTACATGCAAATCAGATGCACGTTTCTCAAGTGTCCTTCAAGGCCATGACTAAAAACAAACATGCTCACAGCGCTTCTCCAACATTGCTAGAAAAACTCTTCCGTACCTCCCTTTAAACACAAGGTGTGACATTTGGGCTGGTTGTGCTAAGTACTGACTGCATGTTGAGGTCCACTGTGTTAGAGGAGCCACAGTGATCCCAATTATCTGTTAAAGCCCTTTAGTTGACATGTGCCAAATGGCTGCCCAAAATCCCAGCCTCCTTAATTGCTCTATCACCCCCACAAGCCAGCAGGTTGTAGAAGGGAGACAGACAGAAACATGTCTCCAGGCCTTAAGTATCTTGACTTTACAATATCCTCTTTAGTGGAATGACAGCAAGTACAAATGTAGCACAACCTTGAGAAGAACTTGTAAACAAAACCAGTGGAACAAAGACAGGAAGAGACACTGATAAACCATGGATGAAAGTGACAACATACAGAATGACTGCAAAACATTCAAGCTAAATACTTGCTAATCCTGTTACAACTCTGAGAACTGTGTGTGAAGTCTGACATTCAAGCAGGGTAGTTAAAAGTTTCCATTTCAAATTCTACAATCACCTCTAAAGTGATGCTCTTTAGAGGTTTGGCTGAGCGTGAGCAGTTTATTTTATCTGGTTTTTTAAACAGCTGTTCCACCTCATTTTGAGCCTAAATTGCACCAAAGAATTGTTAGATATATTTGATCTCTAGCCCAGGAACAGGAGCACAAAGGAGAACATACTGTGACTCAAAAGAGACTTAAGATGTTTCAGTATTTCGGTAGAGAACTACAGATATAATACAAAGATAAATGTGTAATAAATAATGCCAAACAAGTGAGGCGTTAACAAGTTGATGTGAACAAAAGAAAAGTAAGCATAAAGCACTGTCAGACAGGCAGACAGATAGGTCAGAAGAAGACTGCGGAGGGTCTGGGCTCAACAGTATATGAGCATTTACATACCAACAACAAGCCTAGACGGCAGACAAACCCAGTAACAACAAGGTGTGACACGATCAAGACAGGGTCTCCCCTCTGCCACTGCAAGGGCCAACACTCCTGAAGCAACCACTCTGACACCAGCATGAACCCGAGCGTCAAATATCACATTAACAACTATGTTCGAACATTGATTTATTTGACAAATGATCTCTACTTTTCCTTGTGGATGTGAAATGTCTATGTGTTTGGTGGGTGTGTTGAGCCTAGTATTTTTGGAGCGTAGTGAACTCAGAAGAACGTAGAAACCAAGGGGTAATTATACCAACATTCTTGGAAGCAAGCACTGCATATAGCTAGAGATTCCTGTGTATGCTTGTGTATCTATGTGTGTGTGACTGTGTGCACATGCAAATCTGTGTGTGTTTGCAAAGACCGACCTCATGTTTAAAGACAAACCACTCACAAGACAGTAAAGCTATTGAAATGCAAATTGGACATACAAACACGCGGTTAGCTTTCCACCCCCAAACCCAAAAAAGAGGGCTATGGGATCCATTAAGTTCCTTTGGAGGGAAGCTATCCAGTGACACACGCCATTGGGCTAGAATGTGTGTCAAATCTGCTTTACAGTGACATAATGTGGACATCGTGTGCCTTGGAAACAAAATAATGACAACCGCATTCACCACGCAGATGGATAAAACTGAATAAAATTAGTCACTGCACCGCTTTGTGTCTCCATTCATTCACATAGTGAAGCAAGAATATTTTTTTATCTTTTGTTTGGCTGCAGGAAGTGGACAGGGGCATGGGGCATCTGGCACAAACAACCTAACAATAGAGCCGCAAACGTTTTATAAACGTTGAATCAACAAAACCATGAAAGAGGTTTACAAGAATATCCAAGGCTCATAAAAATGTCATCCTACAACACCCCGCCCACTCCTTTACATTTATGTTTGCTTTGATAACTTGAGATTCATGGCTGTATTTTATTTTTTGTCTTCCTTCGCTGTCCACCCCAATTCCTTAGCCCTCGCCAGGGAACTACCTCACTTCCTCTTCCTGCTTCCCTCACAGGAAGAGAGCCGAGCGGCGCTGCAGTGGCCGCCGACCACCCGGCTGTAAGGCCCTGCCTTCGTTTGTTCCTGGCTAGATAATAGGCGGAGAGGCAGCCAAGACAAACACTGGCTCCGGTGATTGTGTGTGCTTACCAAACGTCCTCATGGCTAAAGACAGCTACAAAGCCACACTGGACGAATGCACTGTATGTCTTACAGCAAGCATTTAACATTCAAATATGACAGCGAGAAACGTTGACAACAGAGTTATCTTGAATACTTGAATAGAACACTCAAATACACTACCTGGATAATGATAGTAATATTTGGTCAACATGTGCCAAGTTGGCTGAAGTACAACAGATTACAAATGTGAAAGGAGTCAGGGCAGCACTAACGGTTCAAAGCCAACTCCAGTACTGCACATACTTCATGTCCTGGCAAACTAATTATGCTACAGTTGACTATGTTCCTTATGGGCAATGTCATTTCTGGTGCAGCACATATTCCTTTGCATGTTTAGATTTAGTTTTTCTGCCATGTAGTGACAACTGCTGGGAATGAAAGCAGTTGCAGATTAAATGTAGTTATTCCAAAATACACAGCAGTCCACAAATATGTGAGCCTTTTGTCATTTTGACCCGAGTGACTTCAGGCTACGAGCCTTAAGAGCCACAAGGTATCAGCAGCATGACGTTTCCCAACTGCAAACCTCATACTAAACCAAATCTTTCTCCTGTTGGGTCATCTTATCACCATCTCTGGTTGCGACCTCATTGGCTTGAAGTCAGATGGACAAGAACAACAGCTGGATAAGTTGATATGTGAATCTGAGCACAGACCAGAACTTCTGGTCCTGCTGAGGGAGGTCACACAGGATGTCTGAAACATGTCCGTCAGGTGGGACAAAGAGACAGATGGATATGTGGTTAAAACTGAACTGGTCTCATAAGGAGAAGTTGCATAGAATAAATGTTATGATCTCTGATCATTTAGACCCATTTTACACTAAATGTATTACTTTGTGGACAGAAATGCAAGCAAATCCTCTTAGTTGGAATGAAAGAGAGTCACACACTAGTACCGGCTGATGCGAATGAGCGAAGAAAAAACAGTGAGACACACTCCTTCTCATGTGGGAAAGAAAGATGAGAGCGTTATCAGCAGACAACATGACTTAAAAGAGCCATGCCAATGCTAATAGAGATTTCATATGACTCACAAGTGGCTTTCCCCCTGGAATTTGGCCAGACGGGGTTAAGCTTCACTGACTGCCCAGCGGTATGGACTTCTAAAATTATCCATCGTAGTCTTTTCTTTGCTTTCCTTTTCCCTGCTCTCAACCTCGTCTCCTCTGCTCGCTCTGCTTATTTCAATTCTGCTCGCCCTTCTCTGCTCTCCTTTCCTGTGGCAGGAAATTCTCACAATTGCAGGCCAAAGTTTCCCTCCATCGCAGGAGGCAGCGGGATCTGGCTTGGCCCGGGTCTGAATGCTCAGCTCCAGTGGGAGTTTGTCAGTAGCTAGCAAACAAAGGATGCTGCTCCCCACCTCAAAGACTCCACTGCATACATGACAAACTGGAGGTCAAGAGTCTTAATACAGTTATCACTACTTGGGCTGGGGCTTTGAAGTTAGCAGATTAAGAAGAATGCTTGACTAACAACTGTTGTGAATTGAGGTGGCTTATCTGGAATTACCCGATCATCGCTGGGTCTCAAAGTGCCGACTGTAAAACAACTCAAAAGGCAGGCATGGGGTTCTTATCAACCCCAGGTCTGAGTGGCTCATTTCTGAAGGAGCTGCACACTGGATCTAGAGAGGTGATGTGATAACCCAGGCCAGACTCTGTGGCTCAGCTGTAATCTACAACAAGCAAAGCCAGGAGCCTGGATGCTACCAATGTTTGTCCTTCACCCCAACAGTGACAAGGACAAACTCCTGATTTGTCCGTGAACTTGAAGAACGTGCCTCCGATTGATTAATGATCTGACACTCTGTGAAACTATTTTATGCACAATAGCAATGTCCTTAACAGCTTAACAGCTCGAGTCCGTATCATAGCATCAGGACAACAGCTTTTTCTAACGTGACCAATGTAAAATCCCTCCAGGACTCTACTGGAATGCAAAGATGGGCGATAACAGATTTTCTTCCTGATGGGTATCATGTTTTGTGATTCTACGGTTGAGACAGCTGGTGTTCACTGAGAAGGTCTGGCTGTTAGCTAAGTGAGACGATGCCAGGAATATCACCATCTGGCTGGCCTCAAGCCATGCCCCTTTGACATATACACACACACACGCTCACAAAAATAATGAGGTTACAACGAATGGTCCATTCCAGTTACAGGGACAGGCACGGATACACAGACACATATGCATGCAAACACACAGCTGGCCCACATGGATCATCGCAGAGCTAACCCCACAGGCCCGTGCTCCCTGATGACAGATTTATGCTCATACAGAGTGCCCTAGCCGTGGATCAGGTGACCGGGCATATTGAAAGCCTCTGATAAGCTTTCTACAGCCAGATGACAGCCTACCTGCCGGGGTAACCCCCCCCCCTTTGATAGCTATCCATACATAAACAGATCCCAGGGCAGTCTGGTACCTTCAGCAGAAGGTTAGCAGCAATAATAGACACATGTATTTCCTCACAGGACATGAAGAAACAACGTGCCAGCTGGATGTAAATCTTTCAGATAAGGCCCCAGCTCACTTCCTGTTTCACATAGAGTGCAGTGAAGTGTGTTTCCTTCATGTGCTCTTCTCCCAACACATTCACCAACTACCTACTAAACAATTTAGTCAGATCTTTGATAGAAAAAAAGAACGAAACAAAGAGACATGAAACAATTGTGGTCCCTAACATTTCTGTAACTGGACTACTCCTGTTACAAAGAGTCACTCATTAAGTGTGTCTAAGTATGGTGGCAGTGTCATACAGTCTCCACGTTAGTAGTTATTGTAGGTAATGTTCATTCACCTCTCATCATGAGGGCTGGATGTCTGTGAGAGTCTTTGAGCGAGTTCTTAATGGTTATATGGCTCAACTGAACCTTGCTGTGCTCCGATCTGTTCCAGACCTGAGGTAGCTGATAAGGAGACATGAGTTGGAGCAAATAGTTAAAATATCACAAATCACAGAAATCATCCAGCCAGCACAGGACTGAAAACGAGATTTTATACAGCCACAACACGTCCACCTCAACTTCCCACTAACGTTAGCAAAAGGTCGGCATTCAGGCAAAAGGCACAGGCAGTTAAACAGACTGAAGGCACTGACATGGCAGAGGTGTCGCGGACTGGTACGATATCTACTGATTATCTTTAACGACACAAAACACGACTTTAGGCTGAACATTCCAGTTCGCGACCCCTGATGCCACATACGGATCACAGTTTAATTTAATCCAATTCAAACCTTCGAGTGCGTGCTAGTCTGCGGGAAGCTCCCCTGGGCTCTGTGCGTAAGAGGGAAAAGGTCTTGGATTTAGCTTGTTCTTAAACCTCACAGGGTCGTGCGCAAGGTGCGGAAAGGTAACAGGTAAAAGAAACCTGGGGAGGTGTCGGTGAAGAGGAGTGAGGACACTGGAGACTATGCGCAAAGCGGGGAGATTTCTTATCTGACAGCCCGCAGCGCTGCGCCGTAAAGACGACTTAAAGAGTCTTTTACTTGGAGGTAAAATTCAAACAAACTTTCATAGGCTTACATATACATTTAAAGTAATCAACAATAAGCACACTGTAGACTGCTAAATATCCACACAAGTGAGCAATACATCTCCTGGATAAACAGGAAAACGCTAATGTTTGGCCACATTTTTATTTTAAATAGAAAACCATCATAAATAATTAATTTGAGGTATATAATGGAATTGACTTACGTGTTAATATCATTGTTCTAATGTCTCGGTCTTGACCTGCCTCAGCATAAAACCAAACTCCCGGCTGCGCTCCGTCAAGTCTACTCCACTGTTAGGACGAAGCCCGCATGATAGATCCAGCGTAATGCAAATCTCACACTATACAGTCGGTTGCAGATGTCCTCTGACCGTGGCGCGGGACAGTAAATCCATGGTTATAATTTGATTTGGCTCCAATACAGGGAATTCCACTATTTTTCAAATCCTTCCAACACTGCGAGTGTCTGAATGAAGCGGTCCCCAACAGGAATGTGAATGGAGAGTAGTGTGATTCAAGCTTGAGGAATGGACAACTGTGCCGTGGCTCCACCCCCACCCGCTCCGCTGCTCCCCACCTGATAAGGAGCAGGAGACGCACCGATCCACTCAGAACAACCTCATCAGATCATTATTTGTAGGGAAGAAAGTTTATAACGATTACAATATTATGTCATAGCAGTGTGTCAGGGTGCACTAAATTGTCAGATCGTCTCTTTTGGTTTCTGGTCCGCACTTCATTTATATACTTCTGTTGATCTTCTTATTATGTTGTAATAGCAACTCGTTTAATTAACTGATGGGACTAGTTCTTAAAAATATGCCTAACAAACGTTACACATATAAAATTGAAAGTGATTAACTGTGCTCCCCGGGACTCCCCTCTATTCATTTGAGCTCCTGCCTCGTCTGAGCCTCAACCGCCTCCCCTAATAGGCAGTAATTGGCTCGGAGGTTGGTGCCCAGTTTGCATATCATTAGAAAATACTGGAGACAACTGAGAGACGCTCTTTTGTGACCCGAGATTCTGAAAAGTGCAAGTGGCGCAGTGAAAAGAGAACTGTTGCAGGTATGGTAATGCCTTTGGCCCTGCCCCATGTCCATGGCGCGCCGGACGCACGTACACCACGCACAGGTAGTCTCTACAATAACAACACGTTCAGTCCTGGATATAGATTTTAGAAAGTCCTGATGACGTATACACTTTGATAGCACTACATTAATCACACTTTGTAAGCATCTACAAAGAAAGTCAATACAATGATTAGAATTAGAAATGACTATAACTATTGGATAGGTCTCTGCCCTGAGGCTATACAGGGCTGGTTTATACAAACAGAATACAGAACACAACTAGTGGTTTTATGCAACTGTATAATTTACAATCCATGCCTCATTTGGATAGGAAGTGTGTTGAAACCTCAAATATATTTGTGTGTGTGTACTAATTTATAATTGGTTTATTTCAAAACACCCTGTCCAGTTTTCTTCTCCTCTATCCTCAGGAACTTTTCATCCACAGTTTTCCGAGAACTCCACAACGACGTCAGCGTTTGGCATCAGCCAGCTCCATGTTATTTCCATGGTAACACACAGGCGCTTGAGGTGGTGCAAAAAGGGAAAGCCAGACGAGTCACCATGTGGCAGGGAAATACATGTAATCCAAAGCTTGGACTGCGAGGGAGGAAAGGATGATGCAGAAAATCCTGGCTAACTGTGCAGTCCCAGCTGATTGAGGAGTCACAGGTGATTCACCCAAAAGAGATCCTGCCAGCTATTAAAGTGAGCAAAATCATTTGAAACGTTTGCCCAGAGGCCCCAGCTGTAAAACCTGGTGAAATACGATGGATTTTCAGATGCTTTGTATCCGTAATTGGTGTTTGTTTGTGTATATATATATATATATATATATATATATATATATATATATATATATATATATATATATATATATATATATATATATATATATATATATATATATATATATATATATATATATATATATATATAATATATTAAAAAAGGAAAATGTCCCTACTTGCTGTAATAACAATGCTTTATGTTAATTTCTACATTTTATCCCCTCCGTATTTGATGTGATAAGAATTGCCTGATTTTATTTTATTATTATTTCTACCGGAACAGCATTGGGGTCGGTGGGAACCCAAACAGAAGTAAAGCCAACGTCAACAAAACGCAAGGTTTAACACAAGCAGCTTCACACAAATGTTTTGCAGTCTAAAAACAATTGCCAAGTTTCCTGATTTTCTAATGAAGAAATATAAAAAAATATATTCCTGAGAGTAAGTAAACAATACTATGAATCTGACAAACCACTCAATATCAACTTTCAATGCACTTGCTGCTACAGACACAGAGTATGAAACATGCATTAAGGTTTGCTGAAACAGCGATCTTATGAGCTCATAAACTGAGGGTTTTTATCCTAAATCTGTAACCTGAAGGGACGGAAAAAGATAATTATGGTCTGATAGTGTGTGTGAGAAAAAAGAGAGAGGGATAAGGGAAGGCGAGAGAGAGAGAGAGAGAGAGAGAGAGAGAGAGAGAGAGAGAGAGAGAGAGAGACAGCAAATATAGAGAGGAAAGAGAGATTACCAAACAAGGCCAAATCCCTAAAGAAATCCGACCACCCAGAGGCTGCACCCAACACCCCAACCCACAGCTCCCCTCGGCTGAGATGGGTCAACCACTCCGTGCAGAGTTGAGGGGGCTTGCACTCTTGTTTTTTTGGGGGGTAAATACACAATAATGCCAGCGATTGTCAATGAATGTGTGTGTGGTAAAGTGTGAGAGATCAGACAAGCAGACTGCCACTGCTGCCAGTTGCTCTGGGGCAAATGAGTGTGTCTCTTTAGAGTGTCTACAATTTTCACTCATCAAAGCTCGTCAGAGTCAGGCGCTTGTTTGGCTTATGATTCAGATACAGATCAAATACATACTGGTATAATGAGGGCTTTGGACAAAAGAGAGGAAATGAGGAGACGCATCAGTGTTACAGCAGGCAGACACAAAGGATTATGCCGGCATTAAATGCAACTTTTCCCATGGAATAAAAACAAACACGTTTACCTTTAAGGCATATCATAAGGAAGTTTCAGTGGATTATCTTCTGATTCATAGTAAATGTTACTCATGTATCTAGCTGCTCTAAATGATCACTTCTATTTGGTAACAAAAAAACAACAAAATAAAGTTGTTGCTGCCAGGTTGTTGGGTGAAGCTACTGTTGTAGGTTGTAAACTTTACAGTGTCACCTCTGACCCTCAGACAAGAGGGAGGGGCCGGAAGAGGACAATAGAAAATGAAGAAAATAAAAGAAAGATTAAAAATATATATATTTTACTGAGAGAGAAAGACAGAAATAAAGAGATAATAGCCAGATTAAATAAAATAAAATAAAACAAACAGAAAAACAGAAAAGTCAAAGAAAGATGAAAGCTGTCCCCCGTCATGGAGAACCCTCCTCTGGGCTTGCCTTGGGGTTTACACTTCCCTCTTCCACCATTCTTAACCCCAAACAGCGGGGCCAGGTGAGGGTCAGCGGACGGACGTGTCAGTCCTACACACACATAAACACCCAAGGCCGTGTCAACAAAGACTCACAAAAGAGAGATAACCAAATTATGGGTCTGTAAAGGTCATAGAGGCCTGTCCTGAAATAGAGATGAACATGTTAGGTGTATGTGTCCGAACGGCTGTAATCTGATTTTCTTTTTGTTGTTGAGAATTTCAGATAACAAGACCATAAAGATGCTTTCCATAACAGATGGGTAGGCCGTAAAGTAATCGAAAACAGGGGATAAAGGGGAATTTATGCTTTTATTACAATGCCACTTCATTGATTTACTGTGTGTGTGCAATTGAGTTATTATTAAAGGTACTGCTACTGTCATTAAAATTGTATCTTAATGCCTCCAATGACAAGCGTGTGTGCTCTGCCTTTCACTGATGCAGTTTGAGATAATGAGTTGGACTGCTGCCTGTCTGTCTGAGAGAGAACGAGAGAGAGAGAGAGAGAGAGAGAGAGAGAGAGAGAGAGAGAGAGAGAGAGAGAGAGAGAGAGAGAGAGAGAGAGAGAGAGAGAGAGAGAGAGCAGAAGGGAGAGAGAGCAGAAGGGTGAGTGACAGAGAGGAGAGGAGGGAGGGGAATAATCTTTTCACAACAGGAATCTCCAGAAATAGCTCGTCCATGGTCCTGGGGATCAGCCCAATAAGAAAATGATTAGAGAGAGAGAGAAGGAGAGAGAGCAGAGAGCATGTGCTTCCATACACACAATGGCAAAGAGGAAGTGCAGGGAGACAGAGGCTTGGACTAGCACACACACAAACACACACACAAACAAAGGAAGTGTGAAGCAGACAGTGGACCAAATGCCTCGCCGACACCCTCTCCGGGCTTTGATGGACTGATCACAATCACAATAGAGGCAGGAGGCTGACACACACACTTACACAAACAATGGATCAGTGTTGTACTAGTATGTATTTTTCATCCAAGTGGTGGGGTTAACAAAAACAAATGCTTTACGTTGGATCATCCATTTATCATTGATCTCTTACTTGGCGACCACAGCAATAAAAGTCTATTTAGATTATGGCACAAGTACAAAATAAAACAAAAAATAAAGCAGGAAAAAAGGACCATTGAAGGAGGATTGCTGAATATTTGCATTGTGCAGGGATAATAGGCTTTTATGTGATATCGTCTTGTGTGTGTCTTGCATGTTCACTTGCATGCATGCATACACACATGCAAGCTTTTTTTCAGTGTGGACAAAAAAGCTTGCACAGGATTATTGACCTTTTAAACAAAAACAAATCAAGTTTCACATTCAGTGAAGCTAAGATAGGTGCGAGGTTTAAGGAGGCAATTTCTCCTGAAAACACGATTGATCATAAAGAATCTTCATACCACATACATAAAACACCAAATAACCTCATTAAATGGATCAGCCTTTATGTCTGGAAGCGACACATTCAATTGCACATGCAGAATACAAATTCAGATGTTGCACTTCTGCAAGTTATGCCAAGTATGAATACACATGAGTGCACACTGCTATGTTAACCTTTTACTACATGATCAGAGTGCCAGAAAATTGAATGCACAATAAAGTCCTGCGTGTGTGTAAAGTACAAAACACTGTTCCAGTCTTCTTGCTAAAGGTTTCTTTGTGGAAGTTTATTGCTTAATGTATATTTGGATCCTTGTTAGCTCTTACAATGGTAACTAGTAATCTTCCTTAAGTCCAGTTTAGAGGTTTTACATGTCCATTCAGTCCCTAGTATCTAAGCCCTGACCTAGGACCTGAGTCAGACCAGATCCATACTTGCTATTAGCTCTGATCATGTGGTGCGTCACAATCTTTAAAGGAGATGTGTTTTTTTGAGGCGAGACAGATTGTGAACCCTGAACTTCAGCAGAAATGACATGTGTTGCTACATATTCAGACTGCGGCTGCTCATTAATTGGTGGCACATCATGCTGCTGACTGTTTACTATTAGGGACTGGTAGGGTTGAATACATTTTGGATTGAACTCGGAGTTGGCCGATGCTTGTTTATTCCCCTCTACTCCGATTAGGTTTGACTGTACGTTTCAAATCCACTTCAGCAAAGGCTGGGTGCATTTTGAATTACGTCCAAAAAAACATCCCTCTAATGCAGTCACATCTCAGCCCTGATCTGCTCCTTTAAGCCCGACACTGTCATACACATAGGAAACAGCAAGTTCTAACAATGGGAGAACCAGTAGTGGCCAGAATCTGCTAAAAAGGTACATTTGTTTTCTCAGTTGACTGTAAATCATTGAGGACGACTGACATGTTAAAGGAGTTCAATCACTGTTTCCCAGTAAAGCACTCATATGAGGCTTCTGCTCAACCTTGGATTTCAGACAATGGCCGAGAGAATTATTGGCCAACACTAATGTACAAATGCTAACGCAAACAGTGTGCAAGTTCACACACACACACACACACACACACACACACACACACACACACACACACACACACACACACACACACACACACACACACACACACACACACACACACACAGAGTTAAATACACATGTGTGCAAGGATTGGTACTTTTAGATAGTCAGTGGTCTTTTAGTCTACACATTGACTACAATTCTCTACCTGATATTATGTACAGTATGTCACCCTCAAACAAAAAACAGAACAGAATAATACTCACTGCTCATTTGAATAAATAAAATGTCTGGTGGATATACACAACGTAATTTATTATGTTATTCCGGTATATTTAAATTTAATTGTCCCTTCATATTTAAATTTGGTAAAATAGTATTTTATGAAAGAAAGTACTTTCTTTAACAAAGGAAGCTCTGGACCTTCTCTTATGTCCTGATCAAGATAAAGAAGCGCAAAAATAGAACACACACACACACACACACACACACACACACACACACACACACACACACACACACACACGGTTCCATATTATTGCTCATATTTTTCTTATTAGTCATGCATGGGGAAAGCAGATCAGTGATGGTTTGCTTTAGGGTAAGAGAGGGATGGCAGAGGAAGAGCAGAACCAGAGGGCAATTAGCGGTTTTGGAAAAAGATGGAGGTACGGAGGAAAGTAAAAGTTGACATTAAAAGTTACATTCAGAGGATTAAAAGAAAAAGAACAGAGTAAAATAGGTTAGGAGTAAGCATCATTCATGTCCAAAAGGTTGGTATAATAAGATTGCAGAAGAAGCATCGACAGGACACAAAGCAAACAATAGAAGTGGACACTTATCATTTAATGTGTTTCATGTAACGTTTCCAATTTACGGTCAAACGGCTATAAAAACTGCTGTGGTTTTTCCTCAAACGCTGGTTGATTATTTCCATTAATCTCACAGCTAAAACTCTAAAACAATATTTTCTGGTAAAGTGCAGTTGTTTCTGGCGTAGAGTGAATGAATCAAGCTGGTTTAATTTATTTCCACAGGCTCTAACACTGGAGCAATCGCATTTCAACTCATAAAGAGTTACTGTGTGTGTGTGTGTGTGTGTGTGTGTGTGTGTGTGTGTGTGTGTGTGTGTGTGTGTGTGTGTGTGTGTGTGTGTGTGTGTGTGACCACATTTTCTAAGACTTACAAGAGGTGGAGGTCTGCTTGGGAAACCAACTGAATACTTGGGGAGTGGTTAATGATGCCAACCATATGGCTGTGAAATGAGCACACAGCAACATTTTGAGCTGTGCTGGAAATTTCCAGAATTTCTATTCCAAACCAAGGGAGGAATAATAATCAGTGTTTGGAATATCTTTCTGCTCCACAGTAGCTGATTTTCCAAACAGAACACATTGGTTCATCAACATCATTTAAACACAATCATGCCTTATTCTTCCTTTATGACTTTAATGATCACAACACTAACACCAGAGTACTGTTCCTTGTAAAACATGGTTTTAATGGTACTGCCAGCTAAACCTTCACAGTTGTAAGCTTCTGCTTTCCATATGAGTCCTCCCTGTCTCGCCTTGCAGATTCAATGACATATTTTGCAAGTGCAAGTGCTCAGAAAAATGGAAATGTGAACATCTACAGCTCCATCTGCTGATGAAGATGTGATATGTGATATGATCAAATACTAAATGGACCTCAAGGTAAGATTACTTCGTCAACGCCATATTCCCTGCTTTGATGGCTACCACTCATGGTTACCCCAATGGACTCCAGTGTGGACTTTGCCTCATTAAAGCGACGTCAGATTTCATCTTCGGACAAAACTGTAACGACAGCGTTCCTTAAGAATATAACGTCTGTGGATATTGTCTGACATCATGACGATTTGTTCTGGATTGAGACAGATTTGGCATACGGCTGGTGGAGTTGGCATGGGTGTCAAACGTATGCCAGCTACCTTTCAGCAGCAATGAATCATGGGGCCTTGGGTACAACCTTTAAATTGCAATGGGATGAAGAGCCCTGCAGCAATGTTTTAGATGGTTAAGTTTGTATGAATGAGGTACAAGGTGGGAGTGGGTGGATGACGGATAGGCCAAGGAGATGGGAGATGTTTGACATCAGGGTGAAATGATGGTACACATGCGTGTGCTGATGCCAGTTTTCTGTTTATGTGAGTGGTATGTTATTATATTTTAAACGTGTCCTGCATGTGCTGTCCATACTGAGGTGTCCAATAACACCTTTGACAATAGAAAGCATAGAGCTCTCTTCCCTTCTTCATTTTCTTTCCTGTTTTTGACTTTTGTCATGGAGTCCTCGACATGTGGAGCGAAGACCAAATTCCTAAGTACCATATGTCCGTTCTTTCTATGTGCAGAATCAGCCAGTGTGTAACGCAGGAAGTTGATGCTTTAGTCTTCCAAACCCTGACCCGTGACCTCCTTTGAACCCTGACCTCTAGCGAGCCACGTGACAGACCACGCAGACATCTAGGCTGTCATGACAAACACAAACCAGGTTCAGCTGGGAGATTATCACTGATCCGGAGGCTCCTTTGCCAAAGTGCATCGAGCAGGTTTGAATTTCAGAGTGATTTCTTCCAGCTCCCAACTTCATACAGCTGTCGTGTCTTTCGTCATTTTTCAGAAGATAAGATGAAAGATAGTGCTACTGCAGATCAAAGAGGGATGAATGACAGACACGCCATGACAAATCCTACACCAAAAGCAAAAATATGAGAATTGCCTAAAGTGAATTCCTCATCTCTTCTTTACTGTAGAAAATGGGATAATTTGAAACCTATTACATTTATTTGATTTTTGATTCATTGCAGACCTCTGGTAAAGCTTATTGAATGTTTCTGGATACGGAAATGATTGCTGAAACAAACAGGATCCAGGTGAAACACTTGAGATTAAAGTGTTATTTTCGTCTCTTAGTTTGCTTTGTGTGCTGGTACTTTTCTGCCCTCCAGCTCACGAAGACGGACATCAGCCAGTGAAAATTAACTCATTCCTCATGTGGCAATCGTGACCTACTAAACTACGTGACGCTCACAAGACGAATGCCTCGCACATGCAGGAATTAGGGAGATTCAGGCAGAGATACTTCTTTGTGCGTGTCTGAGCAAACCTACGTATGTACATGTGTTTATTTGCATGCTTGACACATTTTTAAAAGGCAGCCTTCTGTAAGCATTGACCAACAAGGAAGGTTTTTGATATGATTATGAACGGCCTTACTTCAGTTGGAACATCTAAATGTTATCTTTATGTCAAGCTGATCCAAACATACTGTGCAGGAATCTAAAGAATCTGGTGTATTAAGCCAAATACAAATAAACAGAAGGAAGTTAGTGTACGTGTTTAGCTGTGTAAGGAGTCAGTATCCCTGCATGTATGCAGTGGACAGAAACTGGCTATGAATGAACTGTGACTCGTTGATAATAAGTAGGACTTAGGATCACATTACACTTACATTACACTAAATAAAAGTCTTCAGTTTAGATCTTTGTGTTTCCTTCTTAAGCGTCAATAATAATAGCAAATATCCTTAAATTCCTGCGTCTTATTTTCTCTTATCACTTAAACACTTTGTGAGATTAGCCCTGATGCAATGAACCCTCAATTCACCAACTCTCTCACTCCCTGTCCTACACATAGACAAAGATGGTTTATTTACTTTAGGAGCTAATGGACAGCACTGATATGTTTAAGGGTGGTGACTTTGCGTGATGAACAGGAGCTGCACTCAGACCTGCGACTCCCCCCTCATCCCTTCGCTCCTCATCGGCCCCTGGGGGATGATAGCTCAACTCCAGAGAAACGGGGGGGGGGACGGGGACGACTAATACTGTCCAGCTGGAGATTGGCAGCAGTGACATAACCTCCATATGCCTAACAGATTGGGCTCTGGATCTTATGCTGACCCTGGTGAGCTACCTTCATTATTTCTAAACAATTATTGCATATAAAAGACAGCTCTGTGCAAAATTGTAGCGCTAAGTAACTTGCTGATTCTCTCAATGACCAAAACAAAAATGCTGTCTCATTTATTTAAATTGCAAAAAAGATGTCATTTATATCAAGATCACATGATGCTATTGTGAGTCACAAACAATGTTCCCTGTTTTCTCAGAGGACAACAAAGTCCTTCTAATACTTGTCGTCATTGCCTGAAGAACCATACAAAAACTGGACAGAACCACCCTTTGCTTTCTCATTTTTAGTGCTAATGGCTTTAGGGCAATGAGGCAAGCACAGGACAAGCACATAAAGAGAAGAGGCTGCTGGGTTACTGTGTTCTGGCTTTATTCACCCGCAGGTTTTGAACTCTATCCTCAAAACTGTCATGCTCATGAGGCTTCAGAGACTGCCAGGCTTTTCTAGCTCATATTTCAGTGCATGCATATTGGTAAGAGCCACTCAAGGGTTCACATGACAGCTCTATTGACACTGCAGAAAGACAGGCAAAGACGGGAAACAACCCAACATGTTTACCATTCATTAGGTCTCAAACGAAAGCTATTTGAGAAAATTACAGACTCACACACACACAAGAATCTGTTAGAAAAAATTGGACATCACCTCAGGCAAAATCAAACAAACTAACCTAATTTCCATAACATTCCCATAATGCCTTGTTCAGAACATTACGGACCTACTGCTTTGGTTTACAACCAATGAATGAAAAATATTGAGCTTGAGGAAGCAGCTCGCAACTATGTGGCCTATCAGGGTATTTAGTCCAAGAAATGCTTGACACACATTATGTTCACTGACCCTCAACCACACCCGCACACACACACACACACAAGTTGTCAAAGTGTCACTTACCCAACATGCTAATGCTAAGCGCTTCAGTGCCTGTATTATTACCAGCTGTAAGGAGTTAAAGTGGCGTTGGCCTGGACACAGAGGGTGACAACACTTAGCCAGTGGCCTTGTGTTCACCCATTCATGTTGGCAAAGAGGTTACGATCCCTGAGTGACTACAAGGTGAAAGGTCACAGGCAACACCTCTCGATCAGAGGGAGAAAGAGACATTAAGTGGGCGCTCAGTCTAAAGAGAGATTACGTTGAAGCTCCTTGGAGGTCTCCGTTGGGATGAGCAGACACAAGACACAAAACTAAGTTTGGCCATGTCAGCACAAGAGCAGCCACTCGTCTCATAACTCTTTGAAATAGGAAATAAAACATCTCAAGTATCTCAAACGTTGCTACAGAAACAGATTGTATAAAGCTGATACAGCACTGGATGAACTTGATGACATTTGATGGTAGTCCAGAACACGTGTTGTGATGGATCACAATGTTGCCCTAACATAAACTTTTCCTTTGACATTCATTAAAAAGGCTTTTAAAATGCTCAGCAAGGGCCCGAAGGCATCCATAACTCCTTCCCCAGAAGCTCGCCAGAACAGTTGAAGCATTTTTCATGGTTTTCATGGATGTTCACAGCTTCAGACATCTTTCAAAATTCAAAAGTCAATCTGAAAATGGTTCACTTAGCCGTGTTGCTTTTGTCTGTAATATGGTCTCAACTGTCAGGGATCTTCAAGTCCACACTAACACAATGACAAATCCAGAATGGAAAGTATGAAGAGATGGATAAAGGAAAATGTCTTTGCCTAAAGGAGCCAGAGCGGCTGTCAACCTCCTCAAAATAAAGTCACTTTCCAGTATGGAGAAATAAGAAAAAAAAGAAGTCAAGAGCCTGATCAGACATGAGGTGGAGCTGGTATGTTAGCTAGATGCCATTCTGGATTGTGGAAATCCATCTGCAATCACTTCCATTCCTAATTTCTTTGGCACCTCGGCTCACTATTCACATCTCACCTACCCTCAATCCATTTCCATTTGGACACAGCCAATGTTTGTAATCCCATTTTTAGCAAAGCTAGAGGCACGGCTTTTACGGATGGCAATGTCAGTCTGTCGCTTGGATGGTTGATTGATCCACCACTTTGACTGAAATATCTCAACAACTATTGGACTAAACTAAGATAGTGAACAAGGTAAACATTATACCTACATAGTATCAGCATGTTGACATTTTCATTTAGCTCAAAGCACCACTGTACAGCCTCACAGAGGCACTAGCATGAAGCATGGAACAATACGTGAGGATGGGTCTAGGCATGCATCTTCATCCTTGACTGCACTAATACAGTACATAGAAGCATTTCACTGATGTGGCAATTTGTGTCTCTTTCTATTCCTCTCTTTATCTTAACTGTCTTCAGTCCTAGATAGTCAAAATATATTGCACTGCCAATAATTAGCCTTTTTAATTATCTTTGTATATATATATATATATATATATATATATATATATATATATATATATAGTTTTTTTCTTTTGATTGATACTCTAATCAAGCTCAAGTTTTATTTTCCAACAGCTCCAGTGACTTGTGACTGGCATCGAAAAGAAAGATATCTATTTTGAGTACAAGATAAAAATCTCCATAAATATTTGGAAACAGCTGGCTGTTAAGTATACTGTCTGGCGTTTTTTCTTTTCTGTGCTTGGGGAAAGCGTATGTCTGTCTAATTAAATGATACAATCTTTCCTAAATTTAGCTGGCAGGTCACAGCGATGCTGCCTCCCAGCAGTTGGATGATGATGATAATCACAGGGTGTCTTATGCTGGTGACTGGAGGGACATGTGAGAAAATATGTGCGTTTGTATTTCTGAACACTGGGACAACATCAAGACTTCTGCTTTGATATGCAAGTATCACAGTGCTTTGTCAATATAAGTAGCCATCTTTCTAAGTGTCCTGTAATTTTCATATTTTTACATTCAAGCCTAATTTCCCCTGACTAATACCAATAATAACACACAGTGAGGGACAGCCGCTAGTGTTTATGAATCACATAGCACTATTTTAAATTCACAGGGATCCAGGTTAACATGTTGATTTGTGTTAGGACTTACTCTCATGACTGCAACATGCATTAACATCGTTATGCCTATTTTCCTATTGGACATTTTATTTTTGGGTCATTATCATACCCATTAACTCTTAGTCTCGTTCCATTAAACAGCCAAAAGATAGACTCCATCATGACTCATTGCTGCAAAATTGTAAGAGAATGCTCCCCAATCAATTGCATTTGAAGGGTCAAAAATACCAACAAGAGCAACAGGATTAGCTCAAAATCCCCTGCAGATGACTGAGTAAATTAAAGATGGCTAACCCACTGAGACCTGCTAAAGCTGCAAAAAGCAGCAGACACACAGGAAATGAAGGCCCACTGGAGAGTAAACAAACAACATACCATGAGATCAGGCACCCCAAGAGGCAGTTAAGTCACCAGAGATGAGACCATTTAATGGGGCACTAAAACTTGTTGTAAGTACCCATCTGGAAGAGATTCTTCTGGAATGTAGCTGCTTTACAACTAATGACCAGTGACGAGTCGTCACGCAATCATCTTCCTCTTGTCTCACATCACAAGTATTCAAGTCCTCAACCCTCTCATCTTCCGTCTTACCTCGCAGGTGAGGATGGATGGATGTACATGGAGGATGGTCACACACTTATAGGGTTTCATGTTGAAGTCAATTCCTCATCGCGAAATGTGTTCCCATCATTTAAACTCAAGGTCGTTGAACACATGAATGTATATCCATTATGTCCACACATTTCTTTTTATAGGAACACCAAATATTATATTTAATGTGAGTCTTTTGCTGCCTTTTGTAATTTCCATGTTTTTTTTTTATTGTATTTGTTAAGCAACTATAATTAATTCAGTTTGAACTTCTGAAGCAACCACCAAACCACAAACAGTTACACACCCATCAAGCCATCATCATTCTACTCCGACACCACTGACACTGTGCTGATGATGAAATCCCTGTCCTTTAAGGATTAAAGACACAATTGTACTTTTATATCCTTATATTGTGCACAAGCCTTCATTGTTTTTGAAGACGTTTATAAATCATGCAGGGGCAATTCAAACTCACAGTTTCCCTCAAAGTCTCTCTCTCCACTCCTGCTTTCTCCCTCCCTGGTTCTTTCATTGACAGAACATGAATACATTTAACACAGAATCACAAATCAGTAGTATTGATTAACACAGTGACTCGAGGAAATAAAGACAGCTCTGTCTCTGCCAACAAAGCAGCTTATCTCACAACAGCACTCTCACCATTTCTGCTGACGGAGGGAGGAGTAGGAGTGAACGGCCCTGAAAGTCTGCGGTGTGAAATCAGACATTCTCGAGTGCCGAGGCAGGAGCGAATTCCACAATGTGTGCAAATATTTGTGCACACCACTTTGGGAATTCAAAGCTTTGCAAAATCAGGAGTTCTGTGATTGTCGGCTCTGCTCTTCATCTCCGTACGATGTCAATGGACACTTGAAATAGCAGACTCGTTGTTCCAGCTCAGTTATATCTGGATATTTGAGTTTGTGAGGGAGACGAGTGTTTGCTATGCACCTTCCAGCTGCAGAGAGAGGGCAAGGGCAGCGAATGGGACAAGGAGAAGTCAAGAGCGTGCATCAAGTAGGGCTACTTGTGGTCTTGCTGAAAAGTACTAGACGTCCCACTTGACAGTGATTAGGATGAAGAGACTCAGACATCAAAGAATAAACGTATTAGTATTCTGCTCACGAATCAGCCGCAGCTACCTGGATGTAATGCTGAGCCCTCAGGTCTTCTATGAGTCTTAACACTGCTCTCGCAATACACAATAAAGTAAAAACAACATTAAAATGATTATGCAAAGAAATGATATATTGCTATTTTCTGTAATGCTACAATGTCATGACTGAAAATGGTCGACATGACTTTAATGTTGCAAGCTCTGAAGCTGCTCCCTGGATCAAGCATCTCTTCAAGGTTCAGACTTTTACTAAAGGACAGAACATATCAGAGACTGCTGAATCGGTAAAACAGAGAGGGGTCTTATGATTAGAGAGTCAAAAGAAGCATTCAGTGAGTTCATGTGTCAAAAACAGAAAGTGAGAAAGATTCTGAAGGAGAGGGAGCGTGGTAGAACAAGCAAAGTAAACAACTTTGGCGTGAGCTTGATGGAGTCACTGGGTTTAGCAAAACATTCCAACGTTTTTGAAACAAGCGGCCTTGTGAGTGCACAGGGGCAGAAACAAGGGGGCTTTAAAATCATTGAACAGGAACAGTGTTAGAGGACTAATTCAATCATAAATATCTCAAGTGTTCCCCCTCACACACCGATGTCAAGTTAAGTCACATGACAGCCGGACAATCAGTCAGAATAAACTTGCCAAACCAAATAAACTGAAAGAGGAGAATATGCTAACACGAGCGCACTGGCGCTGGTGAGATGTATTGCACATCACATCATTTATCAAAAGGTCATATAGCTGTATTTATTAAGTTGATATAACATGTGGGTAATGTAGAGAACACATCGTTACATTTCTGCTAAAGATTAAACAGACTAAAGCCATCACATCCATCATTCACTGGCTGAGCCAAACTAGTCTCAGAAACTGATTTAATAGCTGGTTGAGACTTTAAATATTTATATATGAAACATAGCACAGTAATTTGTCATATTCATGTTATATTTCCTTTTTTTGTATATTTATGATTCTTGTTAAAACATTTTTCTACAATAGTTTTTATATGATTTCTACACAGTATTTGCTCTTATTTTACATTTTAATTTCTATTAATCTATGTATTTTTAATCTACCTACTATTCTGAGCATAGCAATCTGGTGAAAAACATATTTGCTGAATAACAGACCAGTTAAAACATTTAAAAATAATTGACACATTTTAAAATACAAAAACACGGCAAACGCAGACTCCTCACGATGACAAACATGTTACAAATATCTCAAGGAATGGCTGATTTAAAAGGTAATAACTGACGATGACAGAGGATGGTGGTACTACAGTTCACTGGTGTTGAATAAAGATGAGTCACAGAGGAGGTGACATTGAAACATTTCTATTAAACAAAAAGAATGGCTGTGGATATAAAGCCTTAAAACTTTACAACCTTTCTGTCATTTCTGCCTTTGGACTTAAATGTTCACTGTTGAATGAAGGACTCCTCGCCTCAGTGTATGTAGATCCTAAATAATCTCTTGTAAAGTTGTCGACAGTCCTTACTGTGTCTATATTCTTTATTACATTTGATATGTGGAGACATAAGATGGAGTAGTAGGTGAAATGAATGAACTAGTTCCTACCTTCTTCCTTGTTCCAGAGTTGGATGCTCATTGGTTATTTAGGTGCTTACGTTAAAGGGGATCACCTGTGTGTCTGTTATTTAAGAGGTATTTCCACTCCATGATCGAGACGCTGAAGAAGGCCAAACATGTTTTTTCCTTCTGTAAATAAAGTGACTTCTTGTCATTGAGCGGGACGTTCCTCAGTCATCCTCAGTCAACCACCAATTCTTCCAAGCACCACAGGAAATCCATATATTAGTTTATCAAAAACAAAAGCTGGCAAATTCATATTACATATTGTATAAATGATGTACTACATTTTGACTATAATGTACAATAGATACGAGTTCAGAAAAAAGCTAGTAAGTGGACCTTGATTTAGGATCGTTGTTGTCAAACTACTATTCCCAAGGTCAAGAATGAACTTCCACTGTAAGCCAACACGGAGGAAGAGGAAGAGGAAGTGCAACAGTGCTACAGATGAAGATGATGATCAGCTACTTAACTTACATTTCAACAGATCCACCTCCATGACAACTGAAAAAAGGTAGTAAGTAGAATTTGAGTTGATACATCTTAGACAAAAAACTACAATTAACTTTCATGCTTTATAGATACAATAGTTACACATATTACCTTTAATACCTGAGGGAACCACAAGACACATCTTTAAATGACGTCTCTTTAAATCAAGTGCTGGGTTAAAAAACAAAAACATACAGAGATAAGGACGATGAGGTGAAGGAGTGAAAATACAGAATGTCCCTGGCACAAATCCCAGTCATGTCTATTCGAGCTTGACTGTAATCTTATATTGCACACATCCACATGCTTACACAGAAAAAGAGTCTGTGCATGCTTTAAGGTATGCTCCGAATCATAGGCACTCACACATCCATACACACACAGATACTGTTATGACTCTAAGTAGTTAAAGTGTTGCGCGCTTCGCTCTCGAGACGCACAGATGACATGAAACGGTGTTGTTGGCCTACTTTTTCATATCTTCAATGACTGGGATGTGATGTTGTCACAAAAGTAGACAGGGGAGCAGTTTGTCTGCCTTGATAAAAAAATAAGAAGGTGCTATTTATAGAGACACAAATCGAGTGGAGTGACCTAAATGCGAAGGCATACTGAAACGTGAGGTGCCAGCAGAGAATCGGTGGAACATCACAAGCTGTTCTTCAGAACGAGTGACTTCAGATGTTCAAATTAAGCCACTGGAACGATCACATGATGAAACATCATAGGCGGATCTGAAGTGGAAAATGAAAGACGCCTAGAAAAGATTCAACGATAACCAGAGTGTTGTGGTCTTGCTGGCTCACTTAGACATCAAGATGTAGATGGAAAATGTGTGTTGTGAAAATAAATGTCCTGTGAGAGAACTTACAAAGATCTAACCAAGATTGAAACATATGCTGGGAGCAAAAACCATGAACGCTTTAATTGTTGCCAAGACCATAAATGTATATACCACAACCCAATAAACACATAACAAGTTAAAGCTCAACAGCGAAGAAAGGCAAAATGAGCCAAGTCTTATATTATGTAGTTTAATCCCTATAGTTAAAATGCTTGTTGTGAAAATATGCAGAATTAAGTCAACCAAAGATGTACACATTTCATATTTGTGTTGATCTCTTGTCAATTCTCCTGTTTTCAAACTAAATCCCTGATTAAACTTTAATAGCTCTGTCCATTCTTGGGGTGAAAGTATCTTGTTGAAGCTAATTTGTTACCTGGCTGCCTGCTGCGTTTTAATTCAAAGAGATCTCTGCTGATGTCACAGTGGTGCGCCCTTTTTGACTTCCTCTTTGGGCGTCATCGAGGCGTGAAATGGCCCCGCTGGGTCCCTGTTGAGTCCTGTAGGGCCACAATAGGCCCAGGACATCTGTGTGGTTTAACAGTAGGCATGGCTTGAGTAGACCGGAACATGTCTATGGACCTCCCACCGGCCCACCCTTAAGCTCCACACAAAAGCCACTTAATAACACATTCATGCACAAGTAGGAGCACAAAAACACAAATGCACGCTCACACTCAACCACTGGCACTTAAGTATAGCAAATATATTTTCGGAAATCCAAACAGAGACCTGCCATTTTCTTTATTATACTTAAGTATGTTTAGGCAAAAGAGTATTTGATGACCTTCATGTCTCCCCTAGCTGCAGTAGCGTTTTGATAGTGATGTCTTGGGCATATGTTGAAAAACCTTGACCAACCAGTTCAGGGACTTAGGTTTTCATCTTATTCTGGATACACAAGGCTCTATGGATGGCAATGTCATTTTCGTCCAAACCACTTTGGTCCAATTTCATCTGGTTTAAGGCAGGTTTTTGTCTGCCCTGTGGTTTGAAAGCGACTAACCTGTGCTTGCCAAGCTGAACAGAGTAGCATAGCTGGGATATGGTAATGCAGATTTGTTAGTGCAGTGCAATTTTGGTATACATTTTGGCTTTAAATTGTGGCTCCACTAAGACTTAGCACAGAGGCAGTCTGTGCCCTTTTTTGGCTTTAGTTGGTGATGGTGCACACACACACACACACACACACACACACACACACACACACACACACACACACACCTCTATAAAGTTACACAAACCCCTTTCAGAAAAGTTCACTTTGACTTTTTTTTTAATGTCTTACAAATTGCTCATGTTAGACCACTAAGAAGTTTGTACACACATTAAATACCTACACACATCCAACTTATTTATACAATTGAAGTAATTAAGTATATAGCAGGGATGTTAAATTAACCTCCTTGAGACATAAGTAGAGAAGATACTACACCATTAAAACTATTAAAGCTTTCATCTCCACACACATTACATTCAATTATTACACTGTGAATATTAATTTGCGTGAATGTAATTATCTGATCTACTTTGACAGCAGCAAAAGTGCATTCTGAGAGTGAATGAACACTTTGTAAGTGCAGGTGAGGAACTAAAGTCCCTGTACACATATCCGTATGGCAGAAACGTATGCCGGCGCATACGAAAACACGCTGGTTTACGTAGATATAAGGTAAGGTATAAGTAGTATTCGTTAAGAGCTCACTGTGTTACGCTGGGTGCGTTGTTGAACACTGATGTTTTGAGTATGTTCAAAATTACCGGACGTACCCGACGTGTGCTTCATAAGATATAAGAAGTTACACATAAGTTACGTTAGACATACGTGAATACGGAATACGTAGTTGAATATTTACCTACGTAAACATGTACGTGAATACCTACGTGAATACGTTAGAGGTACGTTAGATATCGGCTACGTCGGCTGACGGTGAGCCCTACAGCCAACTTATTGATACCGAGTGGATAACCTATTCCTACCCTATGTTAAGATGATGCCTGACGACGGAGTAACTTATTAACGTGTTTCTACAGTACAGCTAGCGTTCAGCATGTTAGTCGTTCTCCAGCATCAGCATGACGTGAACCAGATGGCACTTTTCCAGCTCCGTTGGCCAGACGCTCTGATATGTTTTAAATAAGTAAGTGATACGCTATCAATGTTTGACATGTATAATAATTTGTTATGTATTTGTTATGTATGCGTCAGCTACAACACCGCTGTGGAAAAGTTGGACTTTGACAAATTTTGAGCTAGTTTTCATATACGCCGGCATGTTCCTGCCATACAGAACTGTGTGACAGGGCCGTATGTCTGGCGTGTTCGGCGTAACGTCTGCGTCCTTCAAACGATCACAACTTACCCTTAATTTAATCAACCTATTGCCAATATTTCGTATGCGCCGGCATACGTTTCTGTCATATGGATATGTGTGACAGGGCCTTAAGCAGAAACTAATGTCGCTGACACTGATTTTCACAAACAAGCAAGGAAGACAATGCATAGCTGCACTTCAAAGTCTCCACCTTCCACACAACAACATCAGTTTCCTTTAAGGAGAAGCCAACTGAGCTTACAGCCCACTATAGAACTGTTAGGATGCCTGCAGGAACAAAAAGTGAACTGCTTGGACATGTATTAACAGCTGGTATTATGATCATTGTTAAGGGAAAACTCAGTAACTCAATACATGTGAATATTGGTGTAATATTACAGATATGCAGCAGCTGTATGCATGTTCACACTCATTTGACATTCCTAAAACTTGAGCCAGAGCAGCGAGACAAAGATCCCCAGCCAATGTACATTTCCTTACCTTCAGTAACTAAGGCTTTCATCAATGGATGAGACAATAGAAAGATATCCATTTGTATCTTCTTTTATCAACGCTTACACAATCTTGTGCAAAGCATTTAATGCTAAAATTAAATTAACAAACCTAATTGGAAAATGGACTGATTGAAAATTCTCTGGTTGTTATGCAATAGTATTAGCTGGTAGCATTATGATAGGAATAATAAACTAATTAGAGCTCTCAGGTTGCCATCCGAAAGAGAGCAGAAATAACTTTCACCATGATTACATCACGCCGCAATCCTACAGAAGTGGTGCTACATTATAAATGAGACTCTATTGTGTTAAAACATGACATTTAGAGCGAGTGTTACACAATATCCTGGTCACGTAAAACTTTTTAGTGCAAGGACAGGGTGGGGAGCACGTATGCAAGTGTCAGCTGGGAAAAAGAGAACATTTCAGTATAAGATATGGAAGAGAAGAATAATGCATGTGCTGAGTGCTGAGACACGATTCAGTGAGCAGTTACTGCTGAGTGCTCGGTCTCTTATTGATCCAAACTTTTATTTATTTGTCCATTATTGTTCACACCTCTCCATTGATTAAACACCTATTCATCGTATATCATGGAACAGCGTAAATGCGCGAAGAGTTCCACTTAATTCAAGATTTAGGGGCTGAGTGAGTGTTGTGAAGCAGTCCAAATGATTTCATATTTTGTGATGTATTACATTGTATTTATTTTGTCCACTGAATGTCAATAAGAAAAGCTTACAATTTAATCTTTGTACAGTCTTTATAGTTTTGGATTACCCTGATATTCTGTACAACTAGAAACAACAGCTCAGCTCAAACACCCTGATCTGAAAGCTGTATGACAGTCAACGTTACGATATGATTTGAGTCCTAAATTAACTGACTAAGGGAAACATTTTGCAGGCAGGTATGATGACAGATGTATTTGTTGCCCTCTTTCTATCTTGCCATCTACCCTGATTCCCGATGCTTTGACCCGTCTGAAAATTACCAAAACCCATTTAAAAGGCTCGTCATGTCCAGACTCTTATCTTCCTCTGAGTATTTACCGAGTGAAAATGTCCATATTACACCTACGTCCTACAAATAAACAGGCATCTATGGTAACCTGAAATTCTCAGAGCTATAAATCATGAGCTGATGAAAAGGTTGGAAGTCCACACTCGTATGCAGCCCCAATGGTGTAGTGTCTGTTACTGTCATGTTGGAACTTCATACCTTTGGCATAAAGGAAGGGATGAGAACAATAAGTCTGCTCGAAGCTTCGGCCCATTAAAAGTTCCATCTATACACCTTCACGGCCTAAAGAAGCTCCGTCTTTAAACAGGGGGGTTGATATAAGGGGGCTCCCGAGGACAATAGACAGACAGAGCGGTGATCTTTATGATGACGTCTCCAATAGACAGTGTGCACAGAGACTGTGAGTGACAGCTGGGTTTTGTCAGTGGATAAACGCAGCGTTTTCCCCTTCAGCTGTAAACATGCTTCAATATGTGATATGATCTAAGGGATGACAATGGTGGGAAATGTTGACAAGGCTATTGGGTTTCAGGATGCGCGATGTTGCACAGAGCTGACATGCAGTCCTTGAGAGCATGCCCTGAGTGTCATTAGCTAATGCAAGGATCACGCACCGCATCTTCATGTATTACAGTAAATAAATAGTCCTAGTTCATTTTCCAAGGCGCTTCAAGACCATTTTGTCACCAGAAAGATCAGCTCTTTTTTCAAAAACAGTCATATTTAATTGCTGTATTCTCCAATAGCATAAAATATAGTTAGTTATAGTCATATATAAATAGTTTAAAACGTTATCGAGTCAGGACAGTTTGATTAAGAGCTTTTTATGATTAAGTTTCATTAATGTTTAATGAGAACACAAACACGCTGACAATGAACACTCACAGCTCTCTTTGTACAGAACACCGTGTTCCTGCACTTTATGGCCAAGAACACACACGCGAGAATTCACACACAATCATAACGGTTTAGTTACACATGCATTTCCTGTTAAAGCCACAACATTCTGCCTACATCTTGAAGAAATAGAACAAATTAAAAGACAAGAAATAAGTGACAGGAGGGCTGTAATTAGATCCTGTCATAATAATTTGACCCACTTTTCCACTCTTCCCTCTTTCATGTGGGACAGGGAGCTATGTGGCAACAGCCTGAAACATCCTGGTGGATGTTTATCACCTGGGGCTCCCGACTTCAATAGAGAGGGTAGGCCACAGGTCACTGACCTCTGAATTCAGTGTGAAAATTTTGTTACCCCCTTTGAAAAGAAGCACACCAGCACCTGTACTGACTTGGAAGGGGCTGAGATTTCAAACGCGAATACGGCGAACATCCTGTCAATCATGACCTTTAAAGACGATCACACCTTTCTTAAAAACACTTTGAAGCGGCCTTTGTATTCGTCATCTGAGGCCAACATTCCTTTAAGTGCAGCTCTCTGAGTCCACTTTCATCTGCTCTTATATGATGGAGGACGATCTGTATTATTTAAAAGCAAGCT
The DNA here is from genome assembly GCF_900634415.1 of Cottoperca gobio. Classification (NCBI taxonomy): domain Eukaryota; kingdom Metazoa; phylum Chordata; class Actinopteri; order Perciformes; family Bovichtidae; genus Cottoperca; species Cottoperca gobio. The sequence goes on along the minus strand of NC_041355.1, from coordinate 9,337,256 downwards.
AACCAGGGAGTTGGAAGTCTATTCTGATGCACTCAGTCCTGCGTGTGTACAAGCAGCTCATCAGTTATACATGGGCAGAACCCAGTTCCCTAACTGTGGAGGCAGGTAAGAAGGGAAATGCCCACACAGCTTTCTCAAAGTCTTACACAGAGAAACGTATCCATGTAAATACACGTCCACCAACACAAACAGACCTGCCGTCACATAAAGCACAAGAAACACCTAAATGTGACACACACCTGACAATGATCATCTTCATAATGCCCCAAGAAATATCTGAACTAGTAAGTGCCTATTTCTCTGAGCTGCCCCACACATCCAAGACATGCTGTCTATTGATCGGTTTGTCAGAAACACTGTTCATCCCGTCTATTCTCGGAGACAATGACGATGCAATTTCCCCATCCGGTTCTGTATCTTGTAAAATAATCTGAAACTCCACGTGCATGTAATTGACAACTGTATGTTGTCGAACAAATCATACGCACACATTCACATACGAATCAGAGGCAAACAAACGTGTACATGTACTACACATACGTACACCTGCTGTGTCAGTCACTGCCTTCATCACTCACCTGCTAGTCGACTCTCTCGAGCGGGCTTGTTGAGCCGATCTAGGGCTTTGGAGGTAGAGGACCTGATGTGGTCACTGAAGGACCTCTGCAGCAGCAGCAGCCTCATAGAGCGAGACATGCCGTTTAGCATCCACCGAATTGTATCTATGCCAGACCTTGTCCCTACACCTGTTCCTGATCAGATCGATTATTGAGCGCTTGTGCCTCTTTCGACTGCTCCTACTTTTTTTTTTATAGCTTGGATTATGTCTATGTTAAAGCATTCAATCATAACCTGATTAGTATCTCCATCCGACTGCCTCTGTTCTATCCTCTGTAGTGGTCTGGGTTCTGCCTCCTTCTCTTTCTCACTCTGGACTGTTCACTCCCGTCTGCTGCAGTGAGCATCAGTGCGGTAACTGCTGGGACACATCCAGCCAGTGCTGCAATGCTCTCATATTCTATTCTGCCAGTGTGTGTGTGAGCGTGTGTGTGTATATACATACGTGTGTAAGCGTGAGTAAGTGCTTTCTGTCACAAGCTCCAGCACTCTCTGTGAATATCAGAGTGATTTAGAGTCACGACTACCATCTTCATCTCTCCCTCCTTGTCTTTTTTCTAAATCTCGCATCTTTTTCTTTGCATCTCTCCTCTGTCACCTTCCTCCTTTCATCGACTCTGTTTACACCTGCCCTACCCTGTCTAGACACAGAGAGCATCAATGCCAGTTATATAACCCGTTGTCCAGGCTGCCTGCTAGTTATGAAGAGCCACCTGTCCTTGTAGAGATGATGAAGGGATCCAGGATAATGCCTGAGTCACTCAGACAGAGCTGCAGGACAACCTGAATGGTTCACACAAATGGTTTATAGGGAAAACATTTTGAAGGATGCCCCAAAAGGACACTGAGATGTCAAGAGTGGAAAAAGAAGTGTGCTCCCACTGGTTCCTCCTGCACCGCATAAAGCTCTCAGTTAATTCCTATAGCCAATAATCACTTTCCTCAGTCTTATGTCCCATGACATAACTTCACTGTAAATACATTATGGTAGGAATAGAGTATGCAGGGCACACATACACACGCTCACAAACACAACTAAATGCTATTAGCCATTGAGAAATACATAGGTATGTACTGTAAACCTTATGTAACAAAACTTAAGCTGCTGAGATGGACAAAAACAACACAATGGAATCCACTACTTAGACTGCTGCTGAGTTGATCGGATAATGCCGATTTAGCTTCTATTAAGCAAGCGCAGCTCTCTGGGGTCTGTGAAGAAGCTTAGTCATTGGCTACTTACGAGGTGAAAAACAGCAACTTCAGTATCTTGAGCTGATGGCCTTTTTTGTTTTTACACTGTGGCTTTTTAGAGGATAACATAATTAGCTCTTAAACACGCGAATACATCGTGCAATCAAGTATAAGAATATTATCATGTTTTTTATACATTCTGTGCAGGCTCAAAATAAAGTCAAAGATAAAAGAATACATGAAACGTTACATTATGTCATGTTACATGTTCTACAATCTTATAGCTGCATTAATTAATATTCTTTTATCTACAATGTCAAATCACTACGTGTTATGTGAAAAGGTAGTTTGTAGTTACAAGTAGATAATTAGAAGCTGACTCTGCAGTTCCTTTTAGCTCTACGGAGCTTTTTGTTTTTGCATCCTTCAGTTTGTTTTTGTTTTAAAGCCTGCAACTTTACTGTTTCGGTTCAGTCTGCAGCAAACAAACGCTCTGATAAAGCACTTTTACGCAACCTGCTCAGCACCAAACAGCAGACGGATGAAGCTAGCGACTAGCTGGTGAGCATTGTGGAGCATTTTGCAGTTGAAGAGCCAGATATTTTCTCTCAGACATTTGTGCACAACAATGCAGAGATAAAAGCAACGTAAATACTGGACTTACATTCATTGGGTGGCCAGTGGCCATGCTAATGTTGCTTCGTGTCTGCTGGATGAGTACACAGCTGTTCGCTAACACGTTGGCTTTATAAAGTGGTAATATGTCAACTTGTGTTTAACTTCCAATGCCCTCAACGCAGTTAAAACTTTGTTAAATCTAAACAGCTTAAACATACTCTATGTGTGTGTCTTTTAGCCTGATCATGCTCATACATATGGCAAGTTACTCATTACCTGAGGGTATTAGTTCCTGTGTGTGTGTGTGCAGCTCTGAGCATTATGAGCTGTTCAGATTGCTCTCCATTACATTCCGCACTAAGCTCACACTTGAGAAAGTCAGCCAGTCGTGCTAATTGCTCCAGCAAGTGAAGGTAATGTACCCAGCATTGGCTTATTGCAGCCTGCTGATAGCATTGTGCTCATCGCGGCCAATTGACTTTATGGTCTCCTGAGGTTTGCAGAGGCTGATAAGGCTTGGATTCCCGCGTCTCTGCTTTTTCACGACCCTTTAGTCTGCGCTTCTGCTGCGCTGCAGTTGTGGAATGACCTCTTTAAAAATGTTGTAAATGAGGATCAGGAAGGGATACAGAAAAACAAACATCCTATAAAAGTATCACATTTTTAGTATCCTCCCTCGCACACCTGTTCGACTCGCATGACATCTGAATCCAATTATGTGTTTAATGCATACGTGAGTATGTGCGTACTTCGAGACACGCAAATGTAAACCGTCTGGGTCAGTATTCGTATCACAACAGCATATCAGTGTACTTTCCCTCTCTGTCTGGTATACCTGTGATAAGGGGGTAATACACAGACTGTAACCTGGATATGAGGGGAAATGTCCTGAAGGGTGGAGGACAGGGGGTGGAGAGGGAAAAACAATAGAGTTCTCATACCTCAGGAAGGAAAGTCTTGCCAAATGCACTCTCTGTCAAACAAGTGTGCAGTGTGCCAGGAGTGTGTACCTACATCTACCTCCACAGAACAGAGGCAGGAGAGAGTTACCTGCCAACATACTGACCTAGAAATGAAGACCGGGGAGGTGAAAGACGAGGGAGGGGGGTTGTTTCTGGGTGGACTTCAAACAGTGTATGTAAACAGTATTGTGAGTCTATTATCAAAATGTCTGTGAAAAACAATTCACTATACTCACTATTCTTTACAGCATGGCCAAAAATGTGTCGGTATGCTGAAGCATGTATGTGTGGGTGTGCTTGAGTGTGACTGTAATTGTGTGGGAATCCCTTTGATGTGACCATCTGCTTGAGTTCTTAGTCTGCTATAAAACATACACTCCCTCACCCTGACTGTCTGCCCTGCTTTCATATAACTCCATCCTCACTATCTGATACCTCCACCTGTGTGCCAGTTCAATTCAATAACTAAAAATAGTGTTTACAGTAAGGTCTCATACAACCAGACACCTCAAGATATCAAAAGACAATATATCCAATCTATAGTTTATCCAAACAATCCACTTCTCTTGCATGTTGTAGACCATCTCTCCCTCTTACGCCCAGACGAGGGGAATAAAACAGAGCCTGCTGAGCCAGGACTGATTCATCAGCTCGGGGACAGCGTGGGCATCTCCCACCATCAACACTGGGAGATTTACAATCCCCTGGTTACGGATGAAAGTAATTACTGGGTCATATTAGATGAAGCATTGGTTCAGGTCTGTAATACGCAGCCAAAAATGATAATCACAAGAGTAAGGAGAGACCTGTGCAGGAAAACACTTCTTGTTTGCTTGGTTAACTCCCGACACGTTCTTCCCTCTTATTCGGAGAAGGTAATCAATCTACTGCGTGTCAAAATAAAGCAAAAGCAATACTTATCACTTTGAAGAAAACCTCCATGTATTTATGTATGTACAGGCCACATTAGAATTCTTCATGATTTACATCCTGTGCCAACATTGAATTGAATTCATGTGAGAATACACAACGTTTTTATATTCTGTATATCATTTTCTAAAGTATACTGCTGCCATAAAATAACTACTGACATCTACCAGCCATACAGTTACCAGGTTCCATATATAAAAGGAAACGCATGGTGGCTTATTTTCTATAACACGTAATACATGGTTTACATACACAGTGGGTGATTAAACGCATACCAATCTGCAGAGAAATAAAGCTAAATTAAGAATAATGACACAAGCCCTTTAAAGGCTTCTTTCTTTGGTATAGGGGAGACTTTTGTTGTTGTAACTGGGAGTTCAGCAAGCTGACTTCCTGTTGTAAATTCCCCTTCATGCAGTGGTTTCCTGTTCAGAGGACCATAGCTAGGGAGATGGATTCCCAAAGAAAGAAGTCTCAAAATTCACAAAGGAGCAAAAAGGTTTCTGAGCTTAGTCTCAAGATGCGTCATCAGGAACAGAAGCTCGAGACAAAGCAACATCTTACTATTGGAATTCCAAAATAGGGATTTAATTAATCAGAAATTAATTGAAATCGCAATATGAACTAGTGCAATATCTTAATCGCAGGAGGCGCAGGAGATGTCCCGGGCCACCAAATCGTACTCTACAGAAAAAGCTTGAAACAGATCCTATATCTTTGAATGAAAATTAGAATAATGATGCAAAAATGTTCATTCCCTCGTGACTCATATCGCAGTATCAGTCAAAATAACCAAAATTAGCCCAATTCCAAAATATCAAGTTATTCTATGTATGACATCAAGGAAGTAAAATTCTTTGCTTCCAAGTCGACATTGCCTGTAAGCCAGTAAATGTATTCACAGTTGAGTCTGAAGTGTAAAATATAAATTGAATGAACTCCAACATGTAACATTATAGTACCAGTCTCCACACAGGAAGCTGGGGAGAGAGTGTCAAATGGGAAAGGAGAGGAGGTGCTGTTTGGGGGGGGGGGGGGAGGTGTTGAGGCTGGACTGATGGGGAAGGCCAGGAATGTGACCTTGCACAATCACAGCAACTCCTGTACTGTGTATGGAGGGGTGGCAAAGAAAGTTGGATAAGGCAGATTCAATCAAAGAGCGGGAACAAGTAACAGAAACAAACATCAGTCATGAGCTATTATTGACTTGGCTCCAGGCTAAGGGAGCTTAATTACATCTGTCACAGCACCTTCTCAGATGAGCGCAATGTCTTCAAAGGACATGTTGCCGTCGGGTATAAAAAGGAGAAAGTAGCACGGGCCACAATTTAGGAAAGCAAGTCATTCAGTATGAATGCTGAAACTGATTTCACTGTGACATTGCCTGAATTAAGTGGGAATTGGTGTGGAAATCTGCCCATTTTGACGACTGTTAGAGCCAAAAAGCTCAATCACAAGATATGTGAATGTACTCAGACACCACCTGTGCTGGAAGGACTATGTTAGTTGTTTACCCTGGTAATCAAGTCTGTCAGATCTAGCAGGCGCAACACTGTATCAGTTTGTATCATTTAGCTTGACATTTTGGGAAATACTCTTATTCAAAACATTTTTAGCAAGAGTTAGTTAACAAGATCAATGCTGCTCTCATGTCTTTAAGCAGCATTTTGAAAAGATGATGTAGAAAATGCACCATAACTTGCATTTTTCTTTAGCTTTCTGTTTGTGCAAACAAAGATGTGTTAAAATGCAAGATTAACATGTGATGAACACATTAATGCATCAATAATTATAATCTAATATATATATATATATATATATATATATATATATATATATATATATATATATATATAATTCTGAATTGGGCCGTATTGCAAAATTAATACTTTTACTTTTGGTACTTTGAGTATATTTTGATGTAATAAACGTTTGTACAATGCAGGACTTTTACTTAGAACTTGAGTATTTTGACACTGTGGTATAATTAAGCAAAAGTTTTGAGTACTTCGTCCACCTTTGGTATTATTGGTCGGTCTCTCCCTGCCTGCACTTTCATCTTCAGTGGCGTCTGAGTCGGAACCTCTCGTTGCCTCCTCAGCGTCATCTGAACACGGTAACAGCTAAATGGATTTTTTTTGCAAAGTTCTACGCCACCACAAACATTTTGTTCACCGTCTGGAGCCCTGCATCTGTTAGCTCTACGTCCATATTTAGTGATGGTTTTGTGATTTTTAACTTCTCATCTACTGTAGCCCTCAGCAAGAAAACAAATATGAGTATTTCCCAAAATGACTTCAAAATAATCTATTACTTTTGGGTACATAAATTGAGTTTTATTTATGTTTTTTTGAAAGGAGAGCAGAAGTCAAGCTGAGGCAGCAACAGAGGGGACTTTTCAAAGCGTGTAATAGCACGATGATAAATACTGGGATCTCCAGAGGTCAACACTCAGGCCAGGTGTGATTTTGTGTATCGAAACAGTAAAAACACAGCTGCATTTAGAATCAGCTTTAAATAGCTGTGACACAAGTTTGTCACTGGCCTTCCAAGAAGAGCAGAATGGTGACTAAAAGGGAAATGAGGGATAAAAGAGAGAAGGAAACCAAAAGGAGAGCCAGACAGACAGAAATGATGAGACAAGTTATTCACAGGAACCACCAACTCCCTAGTCTCTGACTGCTCCTCCCTTACAGGACCCCGCTGAGGGTGCTAAACCACTTCCTCTTTCCTCCACCGACAAGAGAGGCAACACTGTAGATTATGAGGCTATGAGTCCAGGTAAAAGGTCATGCTTTAAGACTGCTGCTGGTTAGAAGTCCATCATTGTGTTCTGTTTATGTATTCCCACTGGTTTATATTTAGATCAGGAAGCCACAGCCTGGTGCCTCTAACCTCGGCTACGATCAAGGATAAAAGATAGACCATTCTTAGAAGTAGGAATGTGTAAAGTGGTGGGAGAGAGAGAACTAGACAGAGACCTGTTACACCTTCAGTTCTCCACATTCTTCTGTTGCAAGATGAAAGGTTTATGTGTTGATCTCAACCGCTTCCTGTAGCTTGTGCAAAACATCATGTGCAGTCAAGATCAGTTTAACAATATGTAATCAATAACGATTGTCAGTCAATTGTTTGGCTGTCAGCACGGTGAAAAACATAGAGAGCGCTGCCAAAGAAACTCGACCTATACTAAACAGATAGGAAATGTCTTCATTTCAACCCTATATTTTATCCACCACAGAGGAGAATCATTCCATATAATATAAATCCCTTTACTCTCTATCCTTCTAATCTGTCCTTGCCTCTCCTTCACTCCCACAAGGTAAACCTGTCAACTTTCAAGATCAGAGGATGTGAGGTCACAAAGCTAAACAAGCTGCCTCTGAAGATAAGATCTTTTGTGAAACACTAATTACCTACACATAAATCTGCCTACATCTCACGGTATACAGTATGTACATACTAAAAGGGACTCTAAAGCCAAACTTTTCTTTTTGTATGAAACAAATGAGACTAAGAGACATTTGTAGTTTCCACTTTTTTCTTATGGACTCCTCAATATGAGTTTGCCACAATCTGTATGAACAGCCGATACCAACTTTCACTTACAATATATGCTTTTTTAAATCTGTAAAAACAACTACATGAAAGAAAATCCTAAATCCTAAAATAAAAGTTCAGTCAAGAAGCTTATAAAAAGGTTTTCCCCTAAATCTATTAATCGTGATGCCTAATGCTTGAAAATAGTGATAATCAATGTGCAGACAAGTAGCAGATTTCTTTTGGGCTTTCTTAACGTCCCATTTAGTGCTTCTTGAGTTTGACTTCAATAACATAACGTATGTTTCAGATGCTAAATCACATCACATGCATCATGTCCTAGACCATGCCCAACTGACGAGAAGGAGCGTCATGCAAACTCGATGCATGACGCTCCCAATCATCTCCAGATGGTATGAAGTATGGAATAAGTTATGCCATTGCCCTTCCAGTGCACGAGCATTCTGCAGGCCCTGTGGGGCTTAGGCTCAGCTGCGTCACAGGAGCCCCATAAAGAACACTCCTAAACAACAGGTTGTCAGTTGCAACTGCGTGTAGACACATCCTCTTTGTGCACAGGAAAGCTGTGACACTGACCACTCACCAAGGTACATCCAGTGCCGCAGGGAGGTCATCAACTGAGCCATTACAGAGTGAGGGCTGTGGAAACTTCTTGTTGATCACTGGTGTGCTTCCATAGTCTCAGAGTTAGTAAAATTAACCATGAATGAGCTGTCTTTCATGGCGGGGCAGCAGGAGCCTTTAGGGCATGGTGTGTGATGTAACACTGTAACAAATGTGTCATTCCCAGGGGCTTAAATGATGGAGATACAGAGGAGGCTTTGAAGTGTCACAATGAACACTGGGCTTTGTGCTCCATCAAGTCCTCCGAAACTCCACCAACTCCCAATCGTACTCCCGCTCCCATCCAGAGTCCTGGGTCCCATCACACAGACCCAGAGATGGAGGTTACATAACTTGCTTACAGGAAGTCAGACTGATTTAAATGAAGAACAATTACCAAGAACATTTGACCCCTTTTGAGGTTGGCACTGTGCATCTTTTTGCAAGCTTTACCATCCTTGTAAAAAAAAGTTTAGAGTGGGCCTTTTGCCAAAGGGTAGTGCTCACATATGCACATACACACAAGAACAAACGTACTGACAGCTTCTGCACATTTCCAATGAAAGGTTTTCAGCAAGGGGCAGTAATTAGAGTGAGAGACAGAGCGAGAGTGAGTGAGGACTCCCAGCAGAGTTTGAGACAGCGGGGGGGAATATGAAAGCCTCATCTCCACGTCGAACCACCTCTCTGGTATTGTTTACCAGTGGACTGACGACACAGGGGGGTGTTTAATGAACACTGTGCCCCTGCTGACTGTCTGAATGTAGGTCTGTCCATCCATAGTTTCCTGATGACCCTGTGCATTACTGGCAGACTGCTGACCGAGAGGTCGGAGCCAGAATGGAGGGGCCAGTCACTACGCATTGAGTTTGTTCTTAAGATCGAATCATAATAAAAGTGTGCAAAGAGGATGACGGCGAGCATTGCAAAGTAATGACATCATGTTAATACTGTGGAGGCTATTCATCAGATGAGGATTGATAATTGTAGGCCAACTAACAGTACACATATCCAGTCACAAAAATGTATGTATGCAAGTGGGTGTATTTGGATAGATGAACATATTCTAGTGCATAGTTTTCTACACTATAGTATATCCTTTTGATCACTGAAACATTTTATGAAGAAGGTAAGTAAAAAAGGAGGGCCAAAGGTAAATAAATACAGGTCAAAAGTTTTGAGCATCCGACACGACATCCAGTCTGGCTCTTATCTTGGAGAGGCGACTGGCTTGATGGTTTTGTAGATGAGTCTAGGATCTTATCTACACTCGCATCCAGTGTCTCATAGAACCAGAACCTGTCCTCCTCCACTCAACCCCTCCCTCCTTCCTTCCTTGCCCCTTGTTGTGAACATCACAAGGGCTATTAATCAGAAATTATACTGCAGAATCTCTTCACATGACACCAGAGCAGACACAGACCAGATTATATGCAGACAAACACTTTTTCCCAACACACACACGCATGACACAATAGTGAAAAATAAATCCTAATGCTATTAGTTTGAGTGTTGCGATCTGTGAGTAAACTGAACACATACAAATTAAATAAATAAAACACATCAAGGACTCACCAGCTTTTTCTGTCTCAGGAATGGTAGAGGTGCTCTGGGAAAGAGAAGAGAAAAAAGATTATAGTTGAATTGTAGATGCATCATTATTAAAACTCATACAGTAAAATGCTTTGATCCTGCACCCTTTACACATTCCTAAATAACCATTTCACAATGCGTGTCATGCAATTGATGGATAAACTATTGATGGATAATATTTAAAATAACAGTATATGCTGTAATGATGTGTTGGCTATACATTTATTCCTTTGCATGTTCTCCCTCCCGATCGATGGACATCCTCTGATCTATGAGTATCAGAATCTAGAAGATTTCTGTGCGTTGTTAAAGTGTAATTGTGTCAATTCAGACGGCCAATGAGTGCGACTACAATAATCGGTGCAGATTACTTCACAATGATCAACAATATGCCCGTATTCTGCTTCCTCCTTTTAAGAATATTGTTTTAAATCAAAAAGGCAGTTTGCAGCTAGAGGTAATGCGTTGCTACACACACCAATAAGACAAGCATAGAAACACAACATACACAGAAACACCAAGAACATGGTTTCTAAAACTCTGTGTGCATAGTTTTCCGATGTGCAATAGTCGTAATAAACGGTCACAGCAGATAACAAAACCACCAGAGACTTCAGAACAAATATAACATAATTAAAAGTCAAAGCACACAGCGCACTCTCCTCTGATTCAATGTTGATCCAACCCTCACGTAGCCAGTCTGGAGAGCAATACTGATAAAATCGCAACAACACATTTTGTAGCCGTAGTAGATTCTCATCGTTCTGTGCACGTAATATTTCCTTCTTTGGCTTTGTTGTTAGAAAACAGCTTTAAAACAGGGGTTCTGGTAAAAGATGTGTGTGTGTGTGTGTGTGTGTGTGTGTGTGTGTGTGTGTGTGTGTGTGTGTGTGTCAGTTGGAATGCAGAGGTCTTTCTTGCCTCTGACTTTTGACCTCAGGTTCCTTGGCTAACCTCCACACCCTGACCTGTTTTAATCCACACTCCCCTGAAACAGATCAGACAGGACAAGGAAGACAAGGTACATTCTCAATAGAATTTAAACACTTTGTCCACACCACCTTTGGCACAAAACGTGTAAATATCTACTTTTCCTGCTGATATTTCTATTTAGTTTATCCCCCCCCCCTCCCAGGCCTAATTAAAGTGATTTAGCCGTGTCCTGCTGTGACTACTTTAAAGCCTGTTTACCCTTTGTAACCTCTTTACAATTGTAACAAAATATGCCTACCAGCAACCCTTAAACTCACAAACTAACAGGTTATATCTTGTTTCTTTAATAGTACTGGGGATATCTATGTACTGGATTATTTATTTTCTGGGAGCCCAGAAACCTCACAGTGACTCTGGCATATTACCGCTTCCGACCAAGAGACAGAGCGGCAGCTGGGATTGGCTGCACCGATCCTTCTGTGAGCTGAAGGTGTGTTTGTGCCTCTGTTACTCAACATTATGACTAATATAATTGTTTTGAATGTACCTAACAGTTAGTCTATTGTACACAATCTTTATTCCCTCAAATGAGTCCACTGTGACTACCCACTATACTTCACAAATCTGATTAACGTGGAGTAATGTAGCTCAAATGTAAGACAAGAGCGTTAGCTTCATTATTATTCTTTCTGACTTGTTCTAATATGAAAAAGAAACCGAATGAATCATTAACAAGCAAAAATATCAAGGGATCCTTTCTATTTCATGATGAACCACCACAGGCATGACACAGTCTGGTGATAGTGAATACAATGCCTGCTCTCATACTATGTTTTTGCCAACGTGTTGGCTGATTAATGCTGGATAAAGTGTTGTCTTGGTCCCAATCTGTCTCACTCAGATTTTTTAGAAGCCAGTGGGTACACTGTCTGCACATACAAACTTTATCTTAAATCCAAACCTAAAAGTCCATCAGCAGTGGTACGTAGGAGTTGTGTCTGTATGTGTGCGTATATGAACATGAATCATGCGTGAACATGATTTTGTGCATGTGTGGGCAAAAACAACATTGAATCACTTCATGGGTCACGTTGCTGACATGAAATGGGTAAAAATCCCCCTTTGGACAAGCGTTACAATTTATTGCTAATTAATGACCTCAAAAAAGACACCAGGGAAAAGCCAGAGCCAAAGACTCCTACTCACTCCTGTCACTAAATCACCAGCACAAACAGAACAACAACAGAGAGGTGAAATCAGAGATGGATTTATAGTCAGTGCCGTTTCAGCTGTTGGACAAGTAATATTAGCACAGTGTCAAGCTGCATTCCCCTGAGAGCAAAACACTGTGGACAGTGTGATATTCAGTCAAGACAACACTAAAAAGCTGTTTGTGCCTATTCATCAATTGCATATAAAACAGTCTCTGCTGGCCAACAGGTTAGACACAGTGTATTTTGTTTTTCTTTAACATTGACCTTAACAGTTTGAAAGATCACTGCTACCTTATTTTCATTATATATCATTTTTATTATAAGTGAGCATGTTCTATAGCATAAAGTATATGATTGGCACCATTATGTATGTTTCTTGTCATCAGCTAATTATATTAAAAGGCCAAAACCAACAATCAATTGATCCAACACACACTGCCCGTGTAGCCAAAGCCCGAAAACCTGTCCAAAATCTATATACAGCACATCAGTGAGCCACACTTTTGCACTGCATATCATGTTCCGTAATTACTTTCGATGCATGCACTGTAATTTTCTTGAGTCAATCCCACATACACCGTCCTGCTGCTGTACATACTCACTAGCCCACCAAAGGTGTGTTAATCTGCTGCTAAAAAAAATGCTCCCAAAATGCCCCATTTACTCCCATTTGAGAAAGATTTGCTAAATTATTTAGCCTTTTCTAAAAGTTAAATTATATATATTTAGCATTTAAGTAGGAATGAATGGGCTCGGGCTGAGTGCCAGAGACAGGGTAGGGAAGTCTGAAAGTATCAAGACAGATGGACTAACACATTGTCGGGGTAAGTCTTTTTGTGGGATTTGTCTACAATGAGAAGACTAAAGATTAGCACCAGCTTTATCCTTTAATTCCACTGTAATACACCAAAATATATCCTCACACAGTATGCTACCCCTTCTGTGCTTTTAATTGTCAGCCAAAACTCTGCAACTGGCAGAAAGAATGGTTATGTCTAATTGAATCAATATGTGAGGTCCGTGTGGTTTCTCTGCTTAGCACTAACAAGACATTTCAGTTGACCAGTGTGCGCCCTTCCTATTGTGTAAACACCACACCACGGGTTCCTGTCAATGACCCATGAAGTCACTTACACAGTGTAAATCTCACCTTCACAAAATGCTCTGTTTCCCCTCATAATAGCAATTACAGTTGAATAAATGCGAGCGAGAGGCCACAGAGCCTAACAAGAATGTGAATGAATGGGTACCAGCAAGTACCAGTGTTTTCATAGCACCACGGTCGCATATTTTCCCGATGTTTGACGGCGCTGCCCCTGGCATGCCACAGTGCAGGTTGTCTCAGTGTGGGGTTGTCAGGGCTGTGTCAGGTGTCCACTGGGGAGCTGAAGGCTGCAGAGCACACAAGCGTCAGCTGCCTCATTTACTGCCACTAATTTACTGGAAGTGGGCTGTGTGGGCGGCACGGGGGGTATGGTATGTGTTTGCTTTACACATGTCTGCATGTGTGTGTTTGAGTGTGTGTGCCGTGGCCTGCAAGCATGTGTTCCTGCGTGATTAACCACAATAGGTTTATTATTGTCATTACTGTAGCAGGAAGTTTAGTAAAGTGGGTTTTTTACAACATTTCAGTTTTAGTAATGATAGATTGTACAATTACCAACAGAAAAAGTTGTCTGGGTGTAAAGCAATGTTTGATGTTCCGATCTGTGTCGAAACTAACAAGTAGGGCTGGGTGTTGTTTGAAATTATTATATACTTGAGTTTAACTACGTCTAAACACAAGCAGCCATTCAGTTTTTATGTATGGTTCTTTCTGACCGTATCAAATATATTATATATCATGTTGTTCCAGCTCTCCGTTACTGTTTATGTTTACTTTGAGGAAAACATTCAAACCCAAGACTCCATGTTTTCTACGGCTTTACCATTTCATCAAATGGAAATGTTCTGCATGTGTTGCTCGTCATTTTAAAACATGTTTCTCACAAATCCAGCCCAACATATTTGGTATCTTTGGACATTTTGAGAACCCCAACAGAATTATAAATAATATTCTGACTGTTTGAATAAAGTTTGACTGCACTGCATGATTAGTATATATTTGGTGTCAGCTTTTGGTACTTGACAGATTTCGAGGCTACGGACACATTTTGGTTGGTACTGAATAAAAAGCATTGAGGTTCAATACACAGCTCTAGATACAAATAATATTTTGTTTTTCAGTAATGGACCCTACATTGTGTACAGCTGTGTGCACATGTCTTTATGTGTGAGTGAGTTAGTCAGAAATGTTAAGCAAACCATTGGCATGTGGCTCTTGCACAACAAATCCCAGCAGTCCACTATGCCTCTCTCAACCCCACCGCCACCCTCTCATCTCCAGCCCCCCTCCTGCACTGCAGCTGCACTATGTTTGTGTGTGTGCGTGTGTGTGAGAGAGTGTGAGTGTGTGTGTGTGACCACCCATGGTCTGTGCTGGCCAAGGATTAGGGGGCTCAGGCTAACCCAAACCTTTTTCTCCACCACTTAAGGCAAATGGCTAAATTGGTGCAGATGGCTTATGGTCAGGTAAGCTGACGGCTCCGGCACTAGACGTATAAGGTAACTGTGTGTGATAGAGGGAAGACAGACATAGAGTGTGTGTGTGTGTGTGGGTGTGGGTGTGGGTGTGTGTGTGTGTGTGTGTGTGTACGTCTGTCCAGGGCCTTTGGAGATGTTATCTGGAGCTCATTTCTGTTTTTTGACTGGCATGAATGTGCTCTTTCTGCCCTGCACTTATAAAAGAATTTATTCTCCATGCTCCGTCGACCCCCGAGTGCACGTGTGCAGGGAAACGTGGGAAACAATTTCATTTTCGCCTACTCCTTGAGGAAAGGTCTAACCCCCCCCACTCCTCATACTTTCTTCCCCGCATCCCCTTTCCACATTTTAATAGTTTCCATATGTCAAACTTCAAGTGTGTCAACAGGAAGTGATGCGATGACTTGGTGTAATGATGCGTTGGAACATTTCCTGCAGAAGATGTATATTAGCGTCCAGATGTTGGAATTAACAGCCATTTCAAAAGAAAACAAATCCTGATGAAATTGGGTGACATTTGAAAATGTAACATGTACTGACATCTTGTAAAATGCTAAAAGCCAAAAGTGAAATCCATATGAAATTGGTGAACTAGTTAGTTAGTTGTTAGGCTAATGATTTTTACCGTACACACTGTGCACGGTAAAATCACAAACACACACACAAAGAGAACGCCAGCTGAGGCCTTGTTCTCTAACTCAACCTTGAGTCATGAGATATGTTCTGTGTGGGGTGATGTTGGCTTAAAGAGAGTGAGAAAAGTGGATATGTACACACACACAGTCAGACACACATTTGTCTTTGTTTACAATAGTAAGCCAAAGCAACAGGCTTCTGGTTTCAGGCAGTGTCTGGTGGGATTTAGTGCAGGGCCCCTGGAGCATAAACTGTTGACTGGCCCTTGGAATCCATCACCGGATGAGAGAAAAACACTTAACTTGTCTGACCGTAAGCCTCTTCCTCCCAACAGGCAAACTAACGGGTCATCACCAAACTTCACTTCTTACGTCATTCTTACAGGTAGTCCAGCCTGCTACTTAGTGCATAACTAGAAAACAAGCATATTTGACTTGTTGTATGATGTTGTAGGACATACAGCATAGTTAAATACAGGATAATTTAATCCAGATAGGGGAGAACAACGGCTCACACTAAAAACACACCGACTGCCTCATCAATCCATCGTCCATTAAAGGTTATTCCGACAAAAACCTTATTACGTTACCAAGTAGCTCCACAAGTGGTTTTAAAGTATGGGATAGAAAGTTTGGAAATGGATGACAAAACATGGGAATGTTGTATTTACATTATTCTACTCCCGTCTTATTAAACTGATAAAGAGACTAAATGTGTCACTTGTTTCCGCTCACCACTGTGTGTCTTATGGACCAGAGTTAATGGGGATAAGTCTTATGATCCCAACTGCATCAACAATGCTAGCCTGTGGATTAGCCGCCAACATTTTTAGGAGAAAGCAGAGAGTGGGTTAACAACACAGAGGGATTAGACTGTCCTTTGTAGAAGACTGGTGGCCCCATAGCAGTCCTGTGGCAGACACCCAGCTTATTGACTTACGAGAAGGACCGGTGGGCGAGACCTTGCTGGGTCACAGTTTTGTGACAAACTAAAGAATGCTCTTGACTGTTTGCTTTAGAGGGCACTGCATTTAGCTAGTCAGTGGAGCATTGACAGTTGGGTAACCCAACTGTAAACACATTTTGTGTACGTGTACAGTTTCACATGCCACAATAAGATATTTAGATTTTAAAAAATTCCTTCCACTGAGGACAAAGATGATTATTTGGTCGAGATACACAGGTGTACATTGTCTGAGGTAATGTATCTGCAAGGTCAACATGAATAAAAACACACATTGAAAACAAATTTTAACACATGCTGAAGTCCTATGTTATTAATCAATTAAAACCCTAAATCACAACCTTGAATAAGTGTTGCCTAAATTGCACCTGGATTTACAATAATAATAATAATAAATTCCTGTGTGCATGTTTCAGCATCTATAAATGTGTATATGTGTGTGTGTGTGTGTGTGTGTGTGTGTGTGTGTGTGTGTGTGTGTGTGTGTGTGTGTGCATTTAGTATGTTTGTTCATTCTGTGATTTATGGAGGTTCATTATCAGCGGGCTGCAGGGGTGTTTCCAGATGCCTGCATAATCCAGTCATCCTTAAGATTTACAGTCAACAAGTGCCATCAGCCTGCAACTATTCCCTGCGCTTGTTACTGTCTACTTATGTAATAGATGTGCGTTACAGTTCATTGAATTTGTGCATGCCTTTAGCACTACCAACATGTACTCGTTAGCAACAAACACAGCAGAGCGATGTTTTCATGTTGGATGAAAAACTACGATTCATTTAAGTTTTGAAAAAGTACCAAAAGTAGTATGTTGTCATAAAAACAAACCGAGAGAGTTGCCGTTGAGCACAGGGGTGTCACAGATTTATGTGACGTTTGACTTCCACAAAGATGCTTAAACAGAAATCGTTTTCTGTGAAACAATTAAGCAGATCATAGCTCAAGTCAATTTGAGAAGATGTTCAGTATGCACACCGAGTCAGGCTGATACATGTGGATAAGTTTCATGATGCCATGTTTTGGTTTTGTTTTGTCAAGTTTCTGATGATGGTCTGCCAACTATAAAAAAAATCGAATATATTTGTTTTATATTTATTCTGTATTTCCTTCTCTCTACTGTTCTTGGAGGGCTTCATGCATGGGCTTTAGCCTTGAAACGACAGGAAAAACAAGATTTCCTTGTGGGGGATGAGGAGAAGTTCATTTTCCTCATCCTGTTCCAAACACAAGCCTTTTCTTTTTTCATACCCTCTTTTTTTTTAAACCCCAGCAGGTCTGTGTTTGTCTCCTTGTTACAGCTGTGCTCACCAGAGGAGTGACCTTGGGGACAATGACACCACACAAAGCAGCTAGCGCGGCCATGACCAGAGCGACTACTGGCACCCCTTGTCTGACTGAATGGCGGTTGGCTTCATAGCTCACTGACTCATTATGGCCTACTGCAGTGTTCAAGCCAAATATGTGGGTGGAATGTAGGCAAACTAATTATGCCTGCTGCACATGGTGTTGACTTTTGACCTAGGACGGGAATGACAGAGAGTGGGAGCAAATGTATTAATAAATAAAAAGAAGTGAAAGTAGAAATATATTGAGCCTTTTATCTGTGTGGGACATTGAGAAGGTGTGGTTTGGATAAAGGATGTTTGGGGACTGTTAGGCTGCCAAACCGGAACACAGAGGAAGGACAGAGCAGAGATCTGCCAGTGACCTTAGCACGCAAACCACAGCACTTCTATTGTCCACCAAACTACAGACAGATAAAGAGCTATGAACATACATAACCAACTGATAGGGAATAAACGCTGACATTCTGAAATAAAAATATCTCTCAATCAATCATCTCCCCAAAAATATTCCTTGAATCCAAACATGACTCATGTGACTGGAAATCTGTTACTTTCAGAATTCGAGAAAACAACAACCACCGACGACGGAGAAGACAGACGTTGTGTTTGGATCGCTGTAGCCGCTCAGACAGAATACAGATCCAAACAAAGGGTCAAAGGTTGCCCTGTTATGGAGTGTTTACCAAAGACGATGAGGGCAGCACCTTCCCCATCACTATACAGTGTATGCATGACATGTAAAACACCCCTGTGCTAAATTTAACAGACGGCGATGGTCTGTGTCTTTTTCAGTAGCTGAGGTCTGTAGGGGATTCGGAGTATATCTTGCTGCTGGGAAC
The DNA here is from genome assembly GCF_900634415.1 of Cottoperca gobio. Lineage (NCBI taxonomy): Eukaryota > Metazoa > Chordata > Actinopteri > Perciformes > Bovichtidae > Cottoperca > Cottoperca gobio. The sequence goes on along the minus strand of NC_041355.1, from coordinate 9,318,665 downwards.
CCTCCGTGCTGAGGGTGACTGATGTGTTGTTTCCGACTGTAACATTTAGAGGAAGGTGGTCAGGGGTCAGCAGCCTCCACCCACCTCTTTGGCTTGGCACATCCTTTGCAGCCACAGAGCTCTAAAAATAGAGTCACATAACAAATGGCTTTTACACCACGCATAACTTCAGTTTACCGCCGCAGATTACACTTATAAAGCCAAATTAATAAAAGCTAATACTGCTGTTAGTGAGAGAATATAATTAGAGTTGAAACAATCGATTAACCAATTAGTTGATTGCGGAAAAAAACTAATATCGTCATCACAATTGTATTTTTTCCTCGCTAAAAAACCTCCCAAATATTAATAACATTTCAGAAGTGTGAATGTTTTCTATTTTTCTTTGCTTTATGTGTAAACTGACCGTTTGGTTAGTTGGACAAAACTAGACATTTGACAGCCTCACCTTGAGCTTTTGCCGTTTTCTCTATTTTTTTTACTTTCATTCAAACAATTAAATCGAGAAAATAATCCGCAGATTAAATCGCTAATGAAAACAATCACCAATTGCAGCCCCTAAATATAATATATAGCCAAATCAATGATACAAGTCTATACAACACATAAAAGCCACCTGTTGCAACACAACAATGCAAGCCAAATAACATTGCAAGACACCTGCTACACTAAGCAAGTAATAGAAACCTGCCAACAAAAACACTCTGGGGCAAAGAATAGCAGTTCCACCATAAGAAAAAAACACCTGCTGTGGCACAACATCCGCTAAATGTTAGCCCCACATTCGATGCAAGAATAACAGCCACCTGCTGAAGAGTAACAATAGCCACCAGCTAAGCTAAGCAAAGAGCCAAGAATCTATTCTCTTGAACCCAATGCCTTATCCACAACAGTGAGTGAATGACACTGCCAAGTGAATGTCCACTCATCAAAAACGTACACAGCCACATACCACCATACTTCACATTCATCAATGTTACAGAAAAGACAAAAGATCACAAGAATGTGCTCCGTACAATCACACCAAAGAGTCGGGGAGAGTAAGAACACATCCTCAGCAAGACATGAGATGCGACACGTCTTCCCTCCTGACTTTCTATACTAACAGTTCTCTGAGGTTTTAATGCCTACATACACATCCGGCTTCGTGAGGCTTATACCAGTAATAGTAGTCTTAAATAAATGTCTTTATTTTTGGTCAAGAGGAAATAATTCCTGTGTTTTCACTGGAAAAGGTAAGAGTAATTAACACTATAGAATTAGCCGAAGATCAACTGATAATAATAATAATAATAAAGTCACTGTACTCCTTAAAAAAAGACTAATTTAGTCTTCCTCTACTGACCTTCTGCATGAATATATTTATCTTGGTACTTTATATACAGTATCAAGGTTTTAGGTAATACGGAAAAAGGTCCACATACTACTACTTTGTTTTGACTACTTGGATCTCTCCTATTAAATAACAGGAGTGTGTACAGTATCAATTTCTGTGCTGCTGTTACCTATAAAACGTGTTGCCCTCACCATCGACATGCCAAAAAGATACATGTTGTTTGCTGTCCTGTGTAAACTTGCAAATACCTTCTTGTAATGATGGATGTCAAGACACGTTCAAGGCAACACAAACAAATGCTGGTGAATGTCAGTGATTTACTATCTGGCATGTTTCTTATTTTCATGTTTCATACATTTATTATATATAAACATTAGCCTGGATTGAGGCTTTTTTTGAACACACTGTATACAGCACAAGGTTTGTTTTCAGTGAATGATTGAATTGTTTAGATGTGTGTATTCACTATACACATTAAATCCTATTATTCTGAAGCTTGTAATGTTTAGCCTTTGTCAACACTGTCGGAGAGGTATTGTTTACATGTTTGGGGCTGTTGGTTGTCGTGGTGGATTTGTTGTATTGTGCGCAGTCCCGGTAATTCAGTCAACCCAGATGTAATCTACCCAGGGGATAATCTATAAAAGCTGTCCGGGGTACAATTTAATGCTTAACATTAAGAGAAATTATGTGATTATTTCCCATTATAACATTAGATTACAATAACATAACAAGGAAATAAAGGTTAGACATGCACTCAGGGAACATTTTACAGTGAAATAATGACTCGACATACTAACTAACCTGTTATTTAGAACAGAGTAGTATTTTTATACATTTGATACAGAGAACAAATGATAATAATTATTCTGTGCTTGAATAATCTATTATATTATCATCTTGTAAAACACACTCATCCTCTTCACAACTGCCTTGTGTTTACATCATTTAAAAGATTTGTATTGTCTAGCTAAAAAGATTAAGTGGGCGTCCCAACACTTAAAGTTTGAAAGGACTCAACAGTCCCTTTAACTATTGACCACTGAAAATCCGCTTCATGAAGTCATCATCCCTGTGGCCTCAATCAATCACCCCGCAGGGCCTCCACTGTAAAAAGCCTCCTATTAGGCTCAGTGAAAGCACTGTTTACCCAAGCTTAGTGAGTTACCTTGGGTTACTGCAGGAGTGGAGGTTGTGAAAACAGTTGGCCACAGACATTATACATCACACATCATAGAGCATGTTGCTCTGTGTCTCAAAAAGTAACCGTCAAACATGGGGGAAATATTGCTTGAGAGTTGTGACGTTCAGCAAAGCGAGATAGATAATTCAAGAATGTGAGACGTCCTTTTCCTCAAGGAATTCTGACGTTTCCACAGGTTGCAATGTTTTGTTCTAGCTAGATAAGACAACTGTTGTGCATCAGAAACATCCTGTTCGGCATATAGGGTTATCCTATTATGCATCACTACATGATGACATGAAGCGTCTCAAAGCAGTTAAAATCTGTTGTTTTTTTCCCCCCATTCAAAACAATTGTAAAAGCTTGCTTGAGTGCTCAGTCAACTGGCTACTGGCCTTGTTCACTTTGCCCTCTTTCTGAAGGCAATAGCAAAGGAAGGCTGACAAAGTGAGCAAACAGGGGAAGTTGCACGTCTCACTTGAAGCGTGTCCCCCCCCCTCGCTCCCCCCTGCCCTGGCTTTTCACCTCTAGAGCTCCATTCTGACCCCTTTTGTTGGGGCGAAGAGGGCCAGATCTTTGGAACCAGCTAATTATAGAGTTTTAACGTCTGCTCTGCTAAGGCCTGAGTGCTGGGGGACGTTCCTAAACATGGGGGATTCACTACGAGTGTGTGCCCTCTATGTTTGCTGTTTTTATTTAAACTTTTGTACCACTATGTCCCAAGAGAAAAAAGTTAGTTTTATTGGAGATAAGTCGTTTAACAGTAGCTCTATGCTTAACTTAACTGGGATTACCGCCCTGCGGTTGTATGCCTCCGCAGGTCAAGTTGCAGTTCACATCTACAGTACGTCTGTCCAAAATGTCATCACTTCATTTTATCCTAGTCGACATTTGTGTGAAATTGTCATAATTAGCATATGAATTTTTGAGTTATAGAGAAAAACATGTTTTTTGAGATCACATTGACTTTGACCTTGACCTTTGATCCCCAAAATTGAATCAGTTCATCCTCGAGTCCAAATGGAAGTTTATTGGCAAATCTTAAGAAATTCCCTCCATGCGTTTCTGAGATATGGCGTTCATAAGAATGTGATGAATGTGAGGTCAGTGACCTTGACCTTTGACCATAAAAATCTAATCAGTTCGTCTTTGTGTCCACGTGGACGGTTGTGCCAAATTTTAAGAAATTCCCTCAAGGCGTTCCTGCGATATCGCGTTTACGATAATGGGACGTACAGATGCAACATAATGGCTCCAGACAGTCGTCGGCACGGAGGCAGTAAAACGATACAAATGAGACACACCGAAAGCAAAACAGCTGCAGATGTTTCGAGGTATTAAAATCATGAAAATGTATTTAGTTGTCTGGTTTTATTAAGTTTATAATTCCTATAGATCTGGGATAGTTTGAACAACTTGAAATATTGCAAGAATAACATTCATACTTTTTTTAAAATGGAGACAAACAAACCGTCAAGCCGTTTCAGTTTAGATAGAAAACTAAAAGGATAAAGGAAAGGAAGCCAAAAAGGAACTAAAGCTGATGGTGAGGCATGATAGTAGTAGATGGTGTGTGTCTGTGTGTGTGCATGTGTGTGTGTGTGTGTGTGTGTGTGTGTGTGTGTGTGTGTGTGTGTGTGTGTGTGTGTGGGGTGTCTTAATCTGTATCTAAGCAAACATGATGTTGATAGTGGTGGTATGAACCGTGCAATCTTTCCAGATGTGTCATCTCATGAGCTGCTGATTATAGTTTAGATATATATTGGCATGATATAAAGCTCCTGACTTACCCCACTCTTAGGTTTTGCTCCAAGGGCTGGTGTAGGTCCTGAGGTGGATGCAGCAGGAAGGTGTGGATGTGGAGGGTTTTGTGATGCCGCTGGCACAGATCCTAAATCAACCTCCTGCACACGCAAAAGACAAAGATGACAATGTAGGCATTACATTGTTGTGCGAAGAGCAGTGTTTTCCTCAGTATTTCTTGAAAGAAGATCAAGAGCATAGTTTTATAAATGCAAAGCATCTACACAGTTCAACAGTAGATGAATGACACCCCGTGTCCATAGACATTGTTCTGCCTCATAATGGTTCATATGGGACAGATAGGATTACTGTAGGTGAGGAAAAACATGAATGAATGAATGAATGAATGAAAATTTTCTGGTTCCATTTGGTGAAAAAACATTAAGTTGTTTTAACTGCAGCCAAATCTAGCAAGGTAACATGCAGGCGTGTACCAGGAGTTGTCGTCGATGGAAGGTCGGCGTGCTGTCCATAGAGGAGGTGGCACTGAGGGCATTCTCAATTTCCTGGTCCAGCTGGTCCAGCTTCATCAGCAGCAATACCATCGAGTCCAGACGAGCATGCTCACACTGAATAAACAGACAAATGATAGAAAGAAATATTAACATTGCACTGAGCTCATAAATGTAGTAGAGACACTGAATCTCAATAGGCCAGCACATTGCATGTCAACTCTGCCCCCATCAGTGTGTGAATGAGAGGCACATAGTAAAGCTATTTGTCTGTTAAGGTAGAAAAGCACCATATAAATGCAGTCCATTTATATGGTCCACTAGGAAATGCTGAAAGCCAATGGTAGTGTACTGTGAGGTCGGAACGCATGGACACGTTTTTGACATGCAAACGATGACATTTGCTTTGCAGCCCATTGAACTGTTCAGTGTAGGGACGACTTACTCTAAACTGTCAAAAGGGAAATTACCTGAACATACTTAAAAAACAGATACTCATTTATGTCTTTGTGTTTTGTGTTGAATGCAATTATCTAACCACTAATAACTAGATAAATCAGTAATTAAGATTCTATTTGCTAGTCATTCCAGTTCAGGCTACATTTAGTTGAGAAACCTCAGGGATAGCTGCTTTCTGAGACCCTTTTCTTCCAATGATCTCTATCATTTAATCCGTAATTAAGAAAAATACAGGCAACAGGCAGGAGAACATTGCCAAATTTAACCAAGTGGGCAGAGTATTATCTACAGTAGTTTGATTCAATAGAGAAACAAAACGGAGGACGCAGACTAGTTGGTTTGGAAGTATTCTAACTAGCTCATCTCAACCCACCCTTGGTTTTACTTTCATCTACATCAAGGGCTCCCAAGTGAATTTGATCTGTGATTTATCATCATATTACAAAATACTAATAAAATTCTCTAAGACAATTCATGTCAAACTGACCCTTCATGCCAGAAGAATTGAGCTCTATTCTTAAAACTATCCTTCTTCCTTGCTCCTTACTTTAATAATATAACCGTCTTAAAATAGTCCTGGTTGTTTCCTCTGCATTTTCCACACACCCTGTGCATTTAATGTTTATCTCTTTTGTATCATTCTCCCCTTATTTCTCTAATCTGCAGTGTTTATTTCTCCGTTCCAATAACAAGTCTCACACTGACCTCAGGTGGTGCGTTTCCAGTAAGACAAGCTAAATGACGTGCAATCCAGCCCACCTCCACACTCCACATACCACTCTGTCCTTGTTTGCTATGTCTCAATCCTGTTTTGTTTGATGCAATATTAAGCCTCGTCTCAAATCCCTTTCTGGTGTTCTTAACACAGTAGGTTTTCATTTCCTTCTGCCTGTCTTATATCCTGGCTCTGGGTGTGGCTCTCTGTCTCAACTTCTCTACCAAGAAGAACCCCAAGAAATGGCATCCCACAGTTAACTCATTAGACCACACAAATCTTGTTACAATCTCCACTAACAAACCCTGTTAAACACTTTATGAGGGTGAGCTCATAGGACACACAGCCACTGTGATGGTTGGTGCAAAGGTATAGAGGATTGTTAACAATGAGACCTGGTTTTCATTTGCGTTGTATGTTATTTAAATATTTATTTTTGGGGCTTTTTGCCTTTATGGATAGAACAGCCATAGAGAAACAGGAAAGTGGGAGACAGAGGGGATGCAAAGGGCTGCAGAGTCGGACTTGAACCCGGGCCACTGCAAAAGGACTCAGCCTTAGTACATGGGCTGCCCACTCCAGTTAAGCTACCGGGGCACCCATGCTTTGTCTGTTCTTAGATGTGATAAATCAGAGTGAAATCTTATTGTTTCATGTAGGATAAAGTAAATACTAAACATATCCTGCGACGTGGCTCAATCTTGTTTTAGTTAACTTTACAATGGGCGTGTGCAGATGACAACATTCATACGAGCTGTGACTAATGCTAATGTGTGTGAGGTCGACAGGTTTATGGATCCTAGATAGAATCTGCATCACAATAAACATGCTCCAGCTCGAGCCCTGCGCCTGGCTTCCTGCTCCAGCCCTAATAACGTCTTATGACTTGCGCTTACATTTATTTTCCAGTTAGTGTCCAATTACCCTGTCAAAAGCAGTTCCTATTGGATTTGCAGAGAGAGCAAATAGACATCGAGGGCCATGTGTGTCATGGAAATGTCGCTCACATTGATGCATTCATTGGCATTCCTATCTAGTGGCAGCGCACATTGTTACGTTCTGTCTCCTTGGCAAAGTATCACAATGAAACATTGTACCGTGGTAAAACAATGACATCTTTACGAGGACTCACTGAATGAACAAAAGCATCTGGCTCGAGATGGCAACAACAACCACAAAACAGCAGAGTAAAAAACAAGTGCAGTGCAATGTCAGGCGCCTCAGAGAGGCAACGTTTTGTCGGGGGGGCATTCTGGCGGTTTGGGTGTTCTCAGAAGGTTTCTTTTCTCTCTTTCCCATCTTTTGAGGTTTCTGTTACATTCCTCTCGACTTCCTGTTTTTTGAGATGGGAGACAGTTCCCACACTGTTTGAACTCTTAGACCCCTCCTTCCCCTTCCCTTGCTCTCTTTTTCAAACCCCCTCTTACACCCGGTGGCCTGCATCCCATTTTTCAGACCTGTCCATTTAACTGAGGGTCTCTTTCTCACATAGACGATGATGCATCAGAATATTATGCACTTGCACTCTGTTTAATGTACTAGGTATCTCATTCATAAACAGTGAACAAAAGCACGAGCATTTGATGAACAAATGAGGACGGAAAAGGCAGAAAAAGAGACAGAGAGCACTGAGATGAGGATGTTGCCAACTGGTCTGCTGTCCTTAAAAGCGACAGATGAGCCAGTTTGGCCCTGGGGTCAGGATAAAGCCTTGTTGCTAAAACAAATAAACACAGTAACAAAACCCAATATCAGGTTAATCTGAAGCAATTATGCAATCCAGATGGGTTCATTTCACAAACTGAATCGGCAACAACATCATGTTTCACTGGGGACATAATCATTTGTTATAATATCTTGTCAGAGATAATTTGCTGTTGCTGTTGTCCAGGGACAGATAACAACATCAGTTATGTCATTTCCTTCATGGTATTCAAGACTGAAGAGCTTCTTATCCTTTTTCTTTATGCTAAATATAGTATATTACTTTCCTTGGGTGATGCCATTTTCTCAGTGAGCTGGCTTCATATAGTATGCAAATACACCCCATGGAGAAAACCCTGTGGTGCTGTGGAAGAGGAGGCAAGCCATCACCATATGGTGGATGAATTGCGTTGGCGCCTTCCAGTTTAACGGCTGAACCCCTCTACTTGAGTTCCAAGAGCCAGTTTTCTTCAGATAATTAATCCAAAGGTTGATCATCCTGAAATTGAAACTAGAGCCGGTGGTAATAAATGCGGCACTGGTTTTCCATGGACTGGACTGTGATCTCTCGTTTTGGCATCTAATAGGAGTGACGTCAACTTTAGTCAGGACTGAGAGGACCACCAAAGTTTCTCTGCACACAAAGAATTGATGTTGAAATAATGCAGTGATATTACATGAAAGTATCTGGGAGAGTCTCTGAATATCAGTGTCGTATGATGTCAACACTGTGGCTGATCGCATGTTACTCACTCAGCATCATAGCTCATCATGCTCCGCTTTCCATTTTAAGGTTGAAATATATTTATCTTATTCTAAATCACATATTATCTGTGTGAATACATACAGAGCAACTACATTGAAAATACATTTGAGCAAGTTCAAAACACAGCTGAACATGACAGTACCACCAGTCATTACCAGTGCAGCATATTGTCATTTTATATAAACCACAGGCATCAAAACATCTAGCCACTATTAACAGCCATGCTGCACACTTCAGCGTAGCACATTGTTCATGATGTCCTATCACAGAATCGCATTGAGCTCAGAAAACAACTGATTATCTTGTTAATTTTGTGTATAAAATAAACAAGATATTTTATAAACAATAGAAAAAAATAGTAATCACTTAAAAATGTCCTTAGAAATGTCCTAATTTTAGTGCATTATAACCCAAGAAATAAATATTTCAGAAACACTTCCAAATGCAAAATAAAAAAATGACAACCTCAAGGCATAGGATTTTCATAATAAACTCTGTAAGTGTCACTGATAATAAGCGGGTAATCGTCTTCAGCTAGAACGCATCACAAGAATCTAACTTTCCACAATATGGTACTTGTCTAAACAACATGCCTGCTTAATGCGCCTTGCGTTGTAAATAATGGATTTCTTGTTGTCATTCCATAAAGGCCAACACTGCAACTACTAAGAAGGGAATAAATACTCGGGCCATTGCTTCGCTCCAATGAGCCCAAATCCATGAACTGCTTATTAAGTTGTTGGCACTATACTGTACCTAACAAGATGGTAGCAGTGTGTAAATAGTACAACATACAGTATTTTCTGGAGAGAGCCGGTTAAGCCTTTCACCCCAGAGATTACTTGAGCTTCCAGCCCGCTCTGCGTTCATAGTCTCCATGCCCTTGTAGGACCTTGTTTTGCAATGAGTGGTTGAGAACGAGTAAAACATTTCACAGATCCCCCCCCACTCACCGATCTGTAATCCTGTGAGAGTGAAGTCATTGTTTTCCGAGACGCTTGCCAGAGTGTGGGACAAAAATCATTTGTTGGCTGTATATGCCCAGTAAGCGTCAGTCCATTAAAAAAAATTAAAAAAGATATTTATTTTTTCTTCAAGGTGCTTGTGTGCCAGAATCGCGATAACTACACAGAAACAAAATTAATTTAAATATCAAATATGATCCACTGCATTCCTTCTACATCTATGTTAAATATAGCCTTACCTTTCTCATGCGCACTTTGACCATGTTGTCCTCTTTTTGATCTCCAGGTTCATTTATTCCATCTATAACCGGACTGGCAAGTTGTGTGTCGCTGTAAAGAACTGTGTGTGCAGCCTCATCTGGCTCCTCCATTCTCGAGACTGTGGCTCCTGGCCTGTGGCGTTCCCTCTGACCATCTGCCACATCAGGGGCAGGTGACTCACTGAGGTAACAACCAGAGGCTTGGTTGCCATGGAGTCCCACTGGAGAGAGCTCATCGTTGACCTCTGCAGGGCATGGTGGCAGGTTTTCGATGCGCTGCTCAGTTGCTGCATGTTTATCATTCATATGGGAGTGCTGATCATGTGGATTTTTGGGGAAATCTGAGGCAATGTTCTTTTGAGGATCTAGTACAGGGATGTCATCTGGCTCAACAGGGCTAACTTCTGAGATAGTATCCAGTCTTGAACAGCTATTTTCCAACTGCTGCGCTATGATTTGATCCTCACAACAAGCCAACTCTTTGGACACCGAGTTTTCATCAGTGTTTTGCGTTGGTCGACTTACAGAGGTCGTCGTTTCCACATACTGGTCTGCACACTGAGTAATGTTTGTCTTTGTGGGGTTTTCTCCTGAATATCCAGTATCCAGTTTTTCAGTTGACACAATACTGTTAACTGTCAAAGAGCAACACTGACCTTTGAAACAAATATCAGATGATGTGATTGGCCCATACCTGCCTTCTGCCTGTGCACTCTCCTCTCCCTGAGGCCCGTTCATTGCTGTCATTTCAACATTATGCTGTTCCAACAATGTCTGGTGGGATATTTCACAACCATGAGCCTGATCCAATACCCGACTGCCGTCATGATGATCCTCCTCTCCTCCTTGAATGATTCTTGAGTGATGTTTAAGACCTGTATTTTCATTCTTTAGAGTTTCCTGGTCATTTAATCCATCCAGCGTGTCAGCAGAATCTGCGCTCCGGCATTCAGTTACTCCTTTGTCACATACTTCCTCTACCAATAAAGTCACAACTGGTTCCTCAGTTGTGTTAGCCTGTGACATCACATCACCACTCTCCATCATATTAACTGAACTATGCAGCACACCAACAGGTAAGGTCACACTGGCATCAGCATGGCCAGAGGTGGAAATCTTCTCTTCCTCTACATCTGGAAGGCCAGTTTGAGGTTCCAGTTCAGCAGCAGAGGACTGGTTTAGTACATCCTCAGAGATTTCAAGAGGTCTGCTGTAACCCTCTGTATGGCTCTCCTTTGTTTCCTGATGATTTGGAAGTTTGCCAGGCAGTTCAGCAGCAGATCCAGGCAGTGGAGGCCCATTGTTTGAAGAGATAGAGATGCATTGTTGCTCTTCACGTGAGATATGCGGTTTTTTTAAGACATTATCGTCATTGCAGATGTCGTGACCCTGGCTACTCTCTGTGTCAACTTCACATTTACCATTGATAGTTCTCTCACTGGGACTGCTGCTTTCAGTTGCACAAGAAATATTTCCCTTGAAAATCCCACTGTTTGAGTTACAGTGAAATTCTCCAGACTTCCCAATGTTTGCTATTTGGGGATGCTCTGATTCAGAGGCCCTTTGGGGAATATTAACGTCCACTAACTCTTGATGGCCATGATTTGACTCCTCCTGATAATCCAGTGCAACTTTTACATCACTTTCTATTAGTTTTAACTGCTCTGATCCAGTAGTATCATTCACAATAGAAGCTGTCACCTCGAGTGTCGGAGACAGGTGCTCTGTAGGCAGTTGGTGGCAGCCCTCTGGCATGGAGGCACACCTCGTCCGTCGACCTTGTTTGGAAGCCCCTGCTCCCATCCAAGGCCCCTCGCTGTCCACCCCATGACAACAGACCAGGTCCAGATCATCATAGCTGTACTGTAATCCTGAAGCGTGAGTCACATGCTCCTCCCAACTTCTTTTCCGTATGGCTACTGGCATGGTGGACAGCCAGTGCTATCCCATAGGGCGGCTTTAGCTACAGGCGAAAATGGAGAACCAGATCTGCTGCAATCGAGAACAGAAATAGGGCAAGTTATGAGTGTACAGACACTGAATGTGCAGATGATAATGTGGTAAATAACATTTCACTTGTAAAGTAAACAGCTAGGGAGTAGTGAGTGGAAGTTCAAGAGGGCTGTAATTATACTGCATTCAAAAATCCCTCAAAAGTATAAACTTTGCTGGATCCGTATAAAACGACAGGATTCCCAGTTATGCTAATCTAACATGGGATTATCTTTTCAAGCAAAGCTGTTCTAAATTTAATATTACAGCATGCCAACTACATGGAAAGTACTTGATCTGGAACAGCTGTTTTTGCCTGAAGTGTTAAGAAACGTCCAGGAATAAAGCCAACAAAATTGCCTGGATTCTGAATCAAGATAAACGTAGACGTCCCTTGTTTACTTTTTAACAGCTTTTTACACAGTGAACTGTAACCGAACCAGTCAAATGTACACTGCAAACCTCTAATGCACATTAACTTTAACTCTGCAAAAGTGGTCTGCAAAATTCGGTTGCAAGTTTACGGTCTGTATCTACCCATACACCCACAAAAATGAGAATGATGTAACTAAAAGGGAGCTAAAACTGCAAATGACAGTCAGTGTCCCTGAACAGCTGGGTCTCCACAAGCCAAAACTATCATAATGCATACTGTGTGTCCTATTACAACATGAATCAAACCAAGCTCTGCCCTCGGTTTTTTCCCCTGTTGTTCTAGGTCAGAATGTACCGAAGTAAAGGAACACAGCGATGCAACAAGCAGGATAAACTCAATTCAAGCTTAACATCTGCAATAAAAAACATCATGATAGAATAATAAGGAAAAAAAAAGAGTATGGTACAGTAAATGACTGAAAACTAGAGACGTCTAATCTAATTTCAATACGGTTTCTTTATCATTGTTCAAGAGGACATTTTTCAACATGTCAAACTCTTTGTTAAGCAGTAAAAGTAATATGTAAAAAAAACATTCTCTTCACTTTTTCACCTTTTGTTTCCTCAGGAGAAGAGTCGGGTGATACCAACTTCCATCTGCACCCTCTGGCATGAACCTGCTCCTGGTTATTAGTTAAGTAAGGCGGTTACAATTTTTTTTATAAAAAAACTTGCCCTCGAACTGGCAGCCAAACTGACACCTCAGTACATTATAAACATTTTAATGCTGGAGTAACAATGTTTACTTCTTGTAAATTCTCCAGTGATGACAGTGTCGTACAATACAATCCAGTAGTTGTATATTCAGTAATTAAACACCAGGTGATAATTCAACAAATGGGTTATAGATCCAGTAATTGCTTCGAGTACAGTTATCCAGAGATGTTTCGCAAGTTGCCTTTTCATTCATCCACGGAAAGCAATGCGTCTTTGTCTGGGAAATATGAATCCATCTCTTTCCAAGAGACTTGACAGCCGTTTTATTTTGTATGCGGTCCTTAGTCTAGGTTTCTCCAAGACCTTTTCTGGACTCCAGTCAGTATCTTCGCTGTAAATCTGTCGGAAAAGCAGTGAAGCCCCCGAAGGCAGGCAGAAAGCCGTGGAGCAGTGAAAAGTCCAAAGACAACTTCCATCTTGTTCACATTAGAGTTTTTGCTGACGCTGAATGCCGAAGAGTCGGGGTGGTGTAAGAGGGGCCGGGTTTTCTTTCCCCCACTCCACCCCTGCTCTCCTCCGTTCTATCCTTTTTCTCATCAGGTCCCCTCCCCGCTGGTTTTGAGAGAGAGTCTGACTCACATCCTAGGAGCCCCATCCCCCGTCTCACAACTCACCCAGCACACTATACGCATTTATTCACTCCACCCTCCTCTAATGTACGTTCTCTCCTAACTATTTTAGAACCTTCCTCTCCATTTCTTCTCTCAAAACTTGTCTTGTTCCTCTTCTCAAGGGGCTTTTCTTGTTCTGCCGTAGCTATGCTATCTCACCAAGCTGGTCAAGTTCTCCCAACAGTTGGTTTAGATTAGTAACAGACATGCTGCCTTGTAAGACCTCTGGCTGTGGGCCAAGAGAGATTGCTCTAATGTTTTGGCAGTTATTTCTGAGGCATGTTTTTTTTTAATTCGTCATCTTGTAACTACAGTCTACAAGCATTCTTAACTAAACACTCTGGCATTAATGAAAAAAAGCAAAGCAAGATATCGTTACAGATATGCTTTGAGAATTCATTTCTCCAAATATTCTGTAAGCATATATAATATAAATCACAATAAAAAGTTTTGACAATGGGGACCATGTCAAAGGTGCTGTCAACCGGATATTGTTATTTTATTGTAGACCACAGGGAAGAAAAAACATTTTTTTTTTTTTTTAAAAGGACCCAAAATGCCAGTAATTCATTTCCTAATAGCCTTTTTTTTCAGTACACAAAAAGAGCAAAGCGTCAAAGCAACTGAGACAACGCAAGCACAAAATAACTGGAATGAAGCCCCCTTCAACTATCCCTGCAAACCTGACCTCTGACCTCCAGGGTCATCCAGATGTGAGGTGAGGCTCTGGATGAGTCTTTTCTTAGGGGCCTCGCTGGGAAAATGTACACTGCCGTCAATGTTGGCTCTTCAGGGACACAGATGGTCGTACTCAACAGGAAGGATCCAAGTTCAACAAGACTCCTCTGTAGCATGTCACATGATGCGCTCTGTGGTTACGCCGAGCGCAGTGTAACGAAGTGCAGATATTTTTGGTCACATAAGCTTCTATGTGGAAATGGCTGGTGATTGAAGTGCAGAGGCCGGCACAGAGCATGACTCAGGCTATCCACTCATTACTTCCTGTGGACATCCAACACAGGCCTATAATCTAAAAGGCTAGGCCTCCCCCCTGACAATAATTCTGCGCAGCCACAGGGCAACTGGTCTACGTCACAATCAGAGCCATTAGTGACACTGTGCAAACACATGTTCAATCAACAACATGTGTGAGACTAAATGCCCATCAGGGATGTCTCTGTATCTGCAATTGTGTGTGAGCATTGGAACAAACAAAATGTAGCTTGAACAAATCTAAGTCTACAGTCTATAGAGCCATGCTAGCGGCTCCGTTCAGCACAGCTGTGCTTTGAGGGAAATGCAACTATGCAAAGACCGCAAAAACTTTCATGGGTGATTTTATGGTTACATGGCTAAGAAACGGAACTGCATGATCTCCACGTATTACGAAAGAATTCAATCACACTGGGGACATTTGACTTTGTGTTGTCTTTTCCCACTGGGCTCTAGTCCCACAGAATCATTTGTTCATTTAAAGTGTTGATCATTAAAATAAATGTTAAATATAAATGTTATTTGATGTTAGATGTTACCTCACATGCTCACAATGACAATGCTAAGATGCTGATGTTCGTAAGATAAAATGTGTCTTAACGTTCTAACATTTGATTATAAACTTCAACAGTTTGAGATAATATGTACTGAAATCTGGGTTGTTGTTTTTTTATTTCATTTGTGTGTGCATGATGACTATGACTATGTAGCCTACTGTATACAAGAGTTGGTTCAGATATTTATTTGCTCTTTCAGAGTCATAACCACAGGACAGACTGTCTCAGTCCAACATCACAGAGGACGAGCATGAACATTCACAGAGGCATGCAGCATCATTGCTCACATGTTTAGAGCGGTCACATATATGGTTAAGAAAGACCTATTCATGATTCACCCTATAATCCCCCACTGTTCGACCCCTCGGCTTCTTAAGTGGAGCAGTGAGGGTCCAAAGGAAACAGCTTCACATTCCTCACTGATATAGTTTATTATTGGAAAAATAAGCCAGTCTAAATCATGGGCATTGAAGAACACAGACTGTTTGCCCATGTAGGAAAATGTAGGTGATGCTTGTAGAGAAATAAAATCCTGTCCCTCCCATTACTGAGTCATTTTAAGTCCTTGCATATACAAAGACTGCTTTGAGAAGATTTTGTTGCATCCATTTTAAGGCTTCTTTAAATAACTCTTTTTTTTTTTTTTTTACTGTACTTGCATAGTAGTTATGCAAAGTTGTAAAAACGGATCTTGGGTTCATTTACACTAAAAAGAAAACTAAACAAAATGCCAGAATCTCATCTGAAGATCTAAAAATAAAATCAACAAACCACACCAAGATCCTTGCAATCCTTTCCTGTCACTTGCTATGCCCTGTGGTTAACAACTCCTTTTCAAAAGCCTGGAGTCATGTCACTTTAAATAACAGCGTTTGAGGCCTGGGTGGGAACTTGAGCAATCGCAACATTCTTAAATATGACATCCCGATCCAGATGATGCTATTAGGAGCATTTAGAAACACAGTTAAGGGCTCCATTGCCGTCTTAATAAAAAAAAAAAAAAGGTATTTAATCATCTGGGTCTAAATGCAAGAAGTCGTCGTGGGAGAAACCGAGGGGGCCATGGCTATTGAACGTGGGTGTGAATGTTACCGTGGGAACAGGAAGTACAAGTTATTAGGGATACAGACCACAACAATCTCCAGGCTAAAATAATCCATCTAATCTACTTGTGAGAGGATTTGTGTGTGTGTGTGTGTGTGTGTGTGTGTGTGTGTGTGTGTGTGTGTGTGTGTGTGTGTGTGTGTGTGTGTGTGGTTTGTCAAATCAAACGCTACAGACATGTGTCATCTAGGCCTTATTAGTGGAAAACACTGTCTCACACTGAGAAAGTCCCATAGTGTCCCATGACTGTATACTTTGCAAACATAATCATGTAAATACCAAACCACCCGCACCACTGACTGGGGGAGGAACATCATTGTTTCAAAGCTTCAATTATTTTGCCCCCATCTTATCAAAACACACAATAATAACGAAAGATGAAAGAAGAAATGCCTCGACTCTCCTTCCCAGTCAAACAGCCTTTATCACCTTTAAAATACATCCTAATGGTTACTTTGCTATTTAGAATGCAACATCCTAACAACCTGTTTCAGCAGGTATTACATCCAAATAAAGACAACAAAGATACTGCTTCTGCTAAAACAATCTACCTGCAACTCAATAAGACAGTTTCATTTGGATTAAGGCTAGTTTGGGACAACAGCTGGATTTCATCTGCGTACTCTGGACTCAAACAAATACCCCGCAACCCAACAAACACACTTTCGTAGCTTTAAAATGTGTGCAGGAATGCACACAGCCATAGACATGCACATTAGCATTAAATGTGGTAAGTGTTTCACAGTCTGATATTCAAAACATGTGGCCATCTAGTTTACTTGAAATGGTTTACAGAGCAGATCTTTAACTTTTAGCTTTTTACCTTTTCTTTAATATTGAAACTGAGATTTGGGCTTCTAAACAACACAACATGACAATGCTTTACATGAGAGGTTCCACACGGATGAGAATTCTTGGAAGATGCACAGTGTGTATTGAAAAATGTCAGGTGACTCACAAAGAATCTATTGTGAAACTAAAATGTGTAATTTTTCACCAATCCTTCTATCTTTTTTGCAACAAAAAAAAAAGAAGGAAAGAAAAGTAGGTGTAATGCAGACACTCCCAAGTTATTTCATCACATCCTCCAAAGCTTGACATTTTCTAACAGCTTGAATCTTGAAAGCATCGGAGGACAGAGACACATAATATTTATCCTCTTGTCTTGTTGTTTATGAGGAATGATTCTTGAGTTTGTACCAGACCATGTGAGGGGCAAGATAATGACGTACTACACCCCCCCCTCCCCCCACCCTCCCATCAAGGATTCTGCTGAACATATGCTCTGCTGGCAATGACTCTGCCAGTAGTGATCCAGGAAAGCGTGTTGTCCTTGGACACCGTTGCCAAAGCAGCATCAGCAGGAAATACTTGAGATGAAGAGTCAGGAGATGAGGGGCCAGGAGGAGGAGCCGTTTCATCATATGATGAGAGAGACCTCTGAACACTTGTGTTTCCCCTCCATGTTAGTTTGCATTTTGGTTCACTCACATACGTTTATAGTGTTCACTATCTGTTCTAGTCCTGCAAGATCTTAATTTCTTTATTCTTAGTTTTGCTTTTACTCCATACTGACACAATAACAGTTATTAGCACGATGATGACCAGTTTTAAAAAGTGAATATTCTTCTATCTAAGGCTGCATGAATTTTGCACTCGTCAGGGACAAAACTGTTCCTTCAAAGTGGATTAGATTGCCACAGTTAAATATTTACCTTCCCTTCCGGTCTTCTACGCAATGCAGTAGAAACGTTTATTGTGCAGTACGGGTAAAAGGACAATAATACGCAAGGCACTTCTTCTTCAGGAAACTGTTTGACATTCCAGCCCACTCAGGAAGTGTACAGGTCAAGAAACCTTCACTATGAGGAGAAGAAACCTCTTGAAAACAGCAGGCAAGGAGCAATGTCTTCTTGAAAAAGATGCTATTACAAACACCAGACTCTTGTCAGGAGCCACGAATGCATACAGATTGTAAGTGGTTTGTCAAACCAACTTCAAGCATGGTGCACATAACACAAATCAAGTGTATCAGAGCAAAAACTGCTGTTTGTGAGATGATTAAAGATACAACACCGAGACAGGATTCAACAGGGTGATTCACTAACCGTTGCCTTAGCTTGGACTGCTGAACAGGTGTGCCTCTCGAAAGCTCTTACATCATGCAGTGAGGTTGCATAGTGAGGGCACCGTTCAGCTGGAGTGCCTACAGCAAGCATCCCCTCTCACAAGATCTCTGAGCCCAGATGAAGCTCTGTAGTTCCCCAGCAGCAGGGCTACCTGTGAGTGTCTGTAATTAATCATACAGTTAGCATGAGACATAGAAACTGGCTGTAATAACGTGACACAGACTGCTGGGGGCGACAAAACCTTATAGTCATCAATGTGGGGAGAAATGTAGATATTCAACCATCTGTTATTATGTTTTTAGTTTACATTTGTATGGCTAGCCTATATACTGTAGCTAGCTTATTTGGAGCTCATTGTTGGTTAATTTAACACATGCAGAACGTTGAGGTAAAAGTGGCCTACATTATGTGGACCACGTTAGTGCCCAGCCACTCATGTGCACTTTCATGTGAGTTAGCATGAGTGAGAAGTTAAACCTTCTCAAAGTATAGCTTCTCCAAAGGAAGAAGCAGACTGTTCCCACTTGAGTGAATACGAATAACTTACAGTAACCAAGTGTTAGAAACAAATATCATAACTTCAGCAAAGACTGAACCTGAAGCGCACTGTTACTTACTTGTGGGTGAAATGGCAGCTGTAGGGTGGCGCACTTATGTTTGCTGACAATTCCCCCTAATTAAGGTTCATTTTAGTCAATTAAACTTTAGTTGTCTTTAAAACATCGTGTTCTGCCATTGCGAGATACGGGCAAGCGTGGCCACAATATGAGTTACTGGTATGTTCATCCACAATTCTTCACAGTTAGCCTTCATTACTTCATAACTCCAGCATACGGCGCCAAATTCAACACGTGTGGTGCTATAAAACTTCCTCAATTCTAAATACAGCTATGCTGCTTTCACTGCACCTTGTAACTTTCTAAATCCTACATAGAGTTAACTTTTGATGGGAAACAACAACAATAGGATAATAATAATAATAATAATAATAATAATAATAATAATAATAATAATAATAATAATAATAATAATAATAATAATGATAATGATAATAATAATAATAATAATAATAATAATGATAATGATAATAATAATGATAATGATAATGATAATGATAATAATAAGAATAATAAGAATAATAGTGTTGGGAAATTATTTTCATATTGTTCTTTACACTCAAAATAATTTGCTGTAAGACTACACATTGCATATATATATATATATATATATATAATATATATATATATATATATATATATATATATATATATATATATATATATATATATATATATATATATATTTAGGGGCATTATAACAGCTTTTAACTATAATAGTATTCCGATTTGCTTGTTTTTTTTTTACTAAAGGTTGTTACACACCAACATACCCTCCCGCATATGAATAACTATTTATGAGGCAACCAAGGTCTGTGGGTTCCTGCCAATTATTGAGATATTCTTCAACAAAGCCTATGTTTTTCAGTGGTGTAATCGTCAATGTTTTCACAGAGCTACTCAAGTGGCAAAAAAACAAACCAAAAGCTAATTGAAGCTTTGATGACAACAACAGCTGATATTTGATGAATATCGTATTTCTTTCTTAATAATTCGGATATTTCTGATAGCCCGTGAAGGCAGCATGGGAATTTTGGGTTCTTCCGCGTTTACCTGAAGCTCGGGAGTTTCTATAATGGGCGTATGTTTCTGAATTGAGCGGGTCACAAACAAAGCAGTATATTTGTGTCCTTGAGTTGGTCATAAATAGAAAGAGAAGAGAAAGGGAACGAGAAAGGGAAAAAGAAATGAGCTGAAAAAGTGTACCGAAAGAAACACCAAAAGTTTTGTTTTCGTTAAAGTTAGCTGAAGTTGTTCACAATGGGATGCTGTAGCAGCACCGAGGTAAGTTAGCTACACTATGATGGAAGTTGTGCCTGCTATTTAAACCTCCAAAACTAACGCAAAATTGCAGAGGAGTTTGTAGACGACGTGTGTAACAATAGCGTCACTTCTTCAGCGGTGGCAGCTGCTTGTCTTACAGCAACAACAACAACTCAGTGATTTGTCTGCTGATTTTGGAGCAGCAGGGAAGCTACTGCACCGCAGCAGCCACAACAAAACAGATTTAAGGCTATTTGTGTATATTTCATTGTCTTTTATTTATGCCTTGGCAGAGCAAACGTGACTGGAAACCGCTGGAGGAGCGCAGCTGCACGGACATCCCATGGCTCATCATATTCATATTGTTTTGTATTGGGATGGTAAGATTTTTAGTTAAATATGTGTGTATACTAAGTTGCCATTTTATTATGTCCACCGAGCTATAGCTATATGAACTTCTTAAAGTTGAGTCAACACTTCTATAAAATAGTGTCAACAAATACTTTATTGCAGGACTGTTGCATTAGACTGCATTACTTTTAGCAGAATTACCTAATTCACATGTTGTGTATTTATGCATTTTCGTCTACCAATTGATGAATGCATAGAAATAAAGTTGGAGATCTGTGAAGTGTCCCTACTAAATGCAAACAGTTCCTAAATGCTGACCTTTGCATAACAACCCTGCAATTAAACTCTGGTTTGGCTGATACGGATTCATACTGTAGAAGTGTTGATTCAACTACATTGTAATGTTGGACGCTGTAGTTTGTGGTTCTGTTGAATTACATTACAATTTTTATTTATCCTTTTTATTTAGCCGGCCAGGTCCCAATGAGATACAAATGATCTTCTTCCAGGGTCGAGACATTGTGTTATACTGAGAGGTGTTCATGATATATATATATATATATATATATATATATATATATATATATTATATTCAATCCACCCTCACAGATATACATGTGGTGGACAAATAATTAGAAATACCTGTTATTTAAACAGCTCCACAAACTCCAACATGATTTTAAAGCTGAACCAACACTTTTTCTAATGAATTCATGAAGGTATTTATTGTAGGACTGTTGTATTAGACTGCATTAGTTTATGTTCCTGTCAGTTTACCATAAACCTGGAACCAAAGTGCATGTTACATCTACATTTTTGTCAAATTAAAAATTATGTTTTGATTCTAGATTTTGTCAAAATAACCTATTACAGTTGAGTGCATGGTGCTATCTGTTTATTAACATACTAACTTCTTTGTATTTCATGATATCCTGCAGATAGTTAACATTATTTACACTGCTCTGTGTTGTTTGCAGGCGTGTATTTGTGGCTACCCAATCGCCACAGGAGCTACCGGCAGGCTTGTCTCAGGATATGACAGTTATGGCAACACATGTGGCAAGAATAACACCAAGATCGAGGGAGTACCTCTCAGTGGCCGGGACATGAAAGAAAACAAGTTAGTCAAATCAAAGCTTTTCCTTTTATTATCTATTTAGCATCAACTCCCTGTTGAGACCTCTTTTGCCCTCTGCAGTTGAGTGTTTGTGGCACAGAGGAAGGAGTTCAGCATTACATGTGAGCATGCAAGGATTGCATCACATAATCCTAATCTAATTTGCCACAAACAGCAAATTACTGCATTTGTAAACACCTCAATTTATCTCCTGTTCTGGATTACATGGCTAATATTGGTTAGCTGTCCAGAGCTTAAGCTACTTGCATTCACCTGAAAATGACATATTCCAAGTAGCAGTATAATTCTCTATTACACAAAAGTTGTAGCAGCTGCTAGAAGTAGGCGTTAAAAAGATACTCGGTATTTTCTCTGTCCAGGACAGTTTGATCTTTGGTCTGTTAAAGCAACTTCATTTGCACTAATGGAAAAGAATAAGATGCCATCACCCAGAAGGTTAATGTAGATTAATATCAGGAACACAGAGCTACACAGACTCATGGGCACGCTGTGGTCTGCTGCTTAAATTCCTCATACATCTGAATGAAAATAGCATTTAGGGGCATATCTTCCTTTTTTTTTTTTTTATAATTTCTCACTGAGAAAGACTAGGTAATGTGATTTTTTTTTTATCAACCAGACATAATTGTCACAAAAATTCCTCTTGTCATAATTTATGTGAGAAGTCTTTGATTGTATTCCTCTTTTTGGGCAGTTGCTTTCCATCAGCATGCAGACTGTAGGCCCAGTTTTACTGGAACAATGGGTCATGCTTTATTGATGGGCTGATTGCCCATGGAGGCTTTGAATAAAAGGCGTTTCGGCTACAAAGACTGATCTGTGCGACAGGGTGGCAAATGTCACCATCTTTCACTTTCTGCACAGACGGAACAATCCCAGCTGGCATACTAATAACCAAATATACTGATGTTTTGGGGAACGGGAAAGGGTGTGGCAGCACTTTATTTTGCCCTGTTAATTAAGCAGAATCTTTCTTCTCCTCAGGTATGTTTTCTTTCTAGACCCTTGCAACGTTGATTTAATTAACAGGAAGATCAAGTCGATTGCCCTGTGTGTCTCCAAATGTCCTGCTGCGGAACTGAAGACTCACAGTGATTTAAAGCAGTTTGCTCTGAATAATGGTGAGAAGAAATGTACAAGTAAAAAAGAAAAGGTGGTCCAGTGTATTAAATGAAGGTTTACTGATAATAACATGTATTTATGAATAATGTTGGGCATAAATGGGATGTACAATTATAATTCCTTACAGACAAGTTTTAAATATTTGAATGAAACTGATCTAACTTTTGGTTTTCCTGTTGTTAGGATCTCATCTCTGCTCCTATGATATTTCTCCTACAAGATACACGAGCCATTCAGACAGATCCACCAAATGTCCCAAACTCCCTGTCCCACCAAGGTAACCAAGGATATCCTTTTAAGTTTTTATTAAATATCAACTCCTAAACAAGAAGTTTGCTTATCACTGGACAAGACTACATTTTTACATCAATTAAGGGTTTGATGTCGGTATTATATTTTAAAACTAGGACAGCAAGTAATAAAGATGTGCATGTATCTGGTGTCATACCTATCCTGGTATCTTTATAGAATTGCTGTTTTTAATACACAAATGTAATTCTAGGGCTAGGGAGATGGGAACAAGGTTAATTTCACACAAATATGTATTGTCACCTAACTCACATTCCAGAACCAAATAAATAATGTAGATATAAATCTGCTTCAAGGACTATCCATAAAGAGGATTAACCAATGTTCTTTATCTTTGTCATGTTTTATAGTAAGTCTGTCCCAATACTGCACCGCTGTATTCCTGTGGATATTGGCTGCTATGCTGAATTTGCCCAGGCATTCATCACATTCGTCAGTGACAACAATGTGCTGCGCCGGGTCATCGCTGGGGTGATGGCCAGCAAGGAGATCATCATGGGCCTCTGTCTGCTTGCTTTAGGTATAACGCATGATTGCATCTGGCATGGTTTTGGGCATGGTTTTCTTTTATCCAATGACAAATTACTGGTAAGTGTTGTTGTTTTCTTCTTCTGCTGCTCCCACTGCACAACCGTAATTGCTCGTGAGGATTCGGTAGGAAGGCAACTTTCGGAAGCGAAGCTATATTTGTCATAGAAATAACAGGAAATGTCCGAGTGGTTGCAGCCATTGTATCCGCCGAAGTTTAGCCCACAGGCATTTATTTAAGGTCTGCTCTGACTCATCCTATTGGTAGAGCAGAAAGAAAGAACTGATGCCATGTCAATTGCATCTCTTTTATCTTAACTGTTTGATCTGTCTGTTTTTAAAGGGATTGTCAAGGCTACATCCATAATAAATAGCACATGTGATGTCTGGGCTTTTCTCATTCACTTACTCTTCAAGTGAAATGTAAACCCACGGCTTCATTTCATTGCATAGTTTGTTTTATGTTTATGATAAAGCAATATTTTATCAAACCATGCAATAAACAGATACCACAAATCAGCTCTTATATGCAGCTAGATTGAATGTTTTCCATGTTAGTAGGGTTTTATTTACTCATATGATGTTTTATTTCCTCAGTTCTGTCCCTGATCATGATGGTTGTCATTCGTTACATCTCCAAAGTACTGATGTGGATTCTAACGATTCTGGTAATCATCGGCTCTATAGGTAACTTCCAAAAGCCACATACATGTTTTAGCACTTACCCACCTAATTCATTTTCGACATTTTTAAATATGTTCATGTCTTATTTTGTCTCTCTGTTACATTATGCAGATACAAGACAACAGCACAGGATGCCTTTACATTCAGGCTATATTTTAAACTCTTTTCTGTTGCAGGTGGGACAGGCGTTCTCTGGTGGCTCTATGCGGACCACAGGAAAGCCCTTGATAATAACACCTTATCAGTATTTGGAAAAGAAGTTGCCTCAGACAATGTTAAAGCCCTCCTTGTGTATGCAATTGGTGCTACAATTTTCACGGTACGTCTGAGAGCACAGGTACTTTACAGTCTGTGTGCATGTATTTGGTGATACAGCTATATCACTAGAGTTATACGTGTTTTTCATACATAAAGTACATCAATTAAACACATTTAGTACTAAACACAGCCTGTGGGATCGGTTAGATAGAAAGGCTAAATGTATGTGAGTTTTAATTCCTTCACCCTATTTCAAGGAAATCATTAAATCATTAGTCTCTTTGCAAACTTCCAGGTTGTTCTCCTGCTCGTGATGTTCTTCATGAGGAAGCGTGTGGCTCTCACCATCTCCCTGTTCCACGTGGCTGGTAAAGTGTTCATCCATCTTCCCCTGCTGGTTCTTCAGCCTTTCTGGACCTTCCTCTGCCTCATGCTCTTCTGGGTCTACTGGATCGCTGTGCTTCTAAGTCTCGGGACTTCAGGTCAGGACAAAACTACATTCGCAGTTGAGAATACGTTTCTTGGTGAATACATGCTTCAGAAAAGTGTGTATGGTCAATGCAGACTAGTTTCTATCATCAGATGTGTAAGTGGTACCGTTCCCAAACAAGTAGAATATTAAGTTTGTTATTTGGGACATTTTGTCTTGGTTTGGTGGCATGACTAACTCCCACATTTGGAATCTTGTGCCAGTCTCATGATGTGGGAGGAAGGAGTCAAAGAACTTCTCTCTTCATCTCCCACTTCTCTTTTTTCTACAGTTGATATTTAATAACTGCAAAGTAGTATATCAAACAAAATGCCAGGACAAATAAAGTCCAAACATCACATGTTCTTAATTTATGTTGACTATGTTTCTGTGTATTTTGGTAAGTATGAACAAGGATTAAAACATATAGTGAAGCTCTCCTAAGGCATTTATTTTGGATTAGTAAAATTATATTTTTGACTTGTTTGACCTTCTTCCTCTCAGAAGTGTGGAACATATTAGTAGCCGTGCAAACAGGAGATGTTGCACAATGTAAATGTAAGTTAATGTGGACCTCAGATAGTTGCTCTCCAGCTAATTTGGGAATTGTGTTGAGAAAATGTTGAGTTCATGAAGAACAGTAGTGATAAAGTAGTCAGTCATACATTAATTACAAGTAAAAGTTAAACAAGTACAATTTATTGCACTTGTTTCCACGTAGGATGCTCAAAAATATCAAGGAACTGTAGAGGGATGTGCAATAGATGTAAACATTTTAGCTCCCGCTCATATTCCTCCTCAGGAACCGCAATAAAGAACAACGCAACGGGTTTGGTTGAATATCAAATGCAAGGGCCTCTTCAGTACTTGGTGTGGTATCACGCTGTGGGTCTCATCTGGATCAGTGAGTTCATACTTGCCTTCCAGCAGATGACCATCGCTGGAGCTGTGGTCACATACTACTTCACAAAGTAAGAAAGCAGCTACAGA
Organism: Cottoperca gobio; assembly: GCF_900634415.1. Classification (NCBI taxonomy): domain Eukaryota; kingdom Metazoa; phylum Chordata; class Actinopteri; order Perciformes; family Bovichtidae; genus Cottoperca; species Cottoperca gobio. Next base: position 9,292,755 of record NC_041355.1, on the reverse strand, counting down.
AATAAATTAGTATTTTTTTATCACATGGAAGAATGAATGTTGTCTTTACTGTCACGTCTGTTATGTCTTCTCTCTCTCTCTGATTAATTTAAGGAATAAATCCCAGTTGCCAGTGACTCCCATCCTCTCCTCCATGGCACGTACCATCCGCTACCATCTGGGTACTCTGGCCAAAGGCTCCTTCATCATCACGCTTGTTAAGATCCCTCGTCTCATCCTAATGTATATCCACAGCCAGCTCAAAGGAAAGGTGAGCTCTGAAGTTAATTTAAAAAATGCTACAAAGATCAAAAACTCCTTAAAATGGCCTCATGTTGAGTCTGTAAGTGACACTCATCAGTACTTTTAATACATACATTTGAATTAAGTTATAAGTTAACCTGTGAATTTCTTCTTCTTCTTTTTTTTAAATAGGAAAACGCCTGTGCTCGTTGCATGCTGAAAGCCTGTGTCTGCTGTCTGTGGTGTCTTGAGAAATGCCTTGCATACCTAAATCAAGTAAGTCATTTCAGGTTGGTGAAGGAAGGTCATTTAGTATACTGTACAGTGGAAACAAGATCCCAAGTATTTACAGTGTACACATCCGTATCGCGTCATTTCAGAATGCTTACACTGCGACGGCCATCAACAGCACCAGTTTCTGCACCTCTGCCCGTGACGCTTTCCTCATCCTGTTGGAGAATGCGCTCCGAGTGGCCGCCATCAACACTGTGGGCGACTTTGTCCTCTTCTTGGCAAAGGTACGGCACAGAGACGTATTCTGCTTTATTGTCCGCTGAAACAATTTGTTATTTTTTCTAAGTTGTCTTATATCTACTCTCTCAGGTGCTTGTAGTCTCCTGTACAGCTTTCGCCGGCGTCCTGGCTCTGAACTACCAGCGGGACTACACCGTGTGGGTCCTGCCTCTCCTCATCGTCTGTCTGTTTGCCTTCCTGGTGGCTCACTGCTTCCTTTCTGTCTTTGAAAATGTGGTGGACTGTCTCTTCCTCTGCTTTGCAGTGGACACAAAGTACAATGATGGCAGCCCTGGACGCGAGTACTTCATGGACAAGGCCTTAATGGTGAGAGGAAAGTCTGTATGAAGGGGATATAAAGGCCAACTAATTAATTAATGAGTCATTGTTCTGCCCCAGTGAGTTTTAGAAGAATTTTGTGTTTTTGGGGGCTCAATGGGTCCATGCTAAAACCACCCGTACGAGCAGATTAATTCTTAAGCAAGTACAAATTTGAAAAGTAAGTAGAATTTGTGCCACTCGCTAATTTTCTATATTTGCCATATTTCGGCACAGCAACTTTTACATTTCAGTAATTATTGGAAAAATGATCTTGCTCCTACAGCTGCCTCAGGGTCGTTATGCAGGATGCTGTACACGATCATCATCATTTGCACCTGACAGTACAACATCACCTCCTGCAGACTATAATATTCTCTCGTCTAATAACTCTCCAATTGTCACGACTCCTTGATTGCCTCTCGTATTAGTCATGGACTGCTTTGCTTTAAAATTAAGTCAAAACATTTGCTCTAATGTCTGTCGCAGCACGCTGCTGCTCTGATCAATATCTTTTAATTGTTTCAGGTCCCTTAATAGCATTACTGACTTGATAGCAGAATTAAACCTCCGTGATCTGAAATTCTTCTTTTGCTAACGTTTTTTAGGAATAAAACTTGCCCTCAAATAGAGCGAAACGGGTCGCTTTATTCGAGGCGTATGCTAATAATCAAATTTCACACTTCTATGAACAAACCTCACAGAAAAAAAATTCTTCCACGAGGCCAATTGTTTTTCCGAGCGTTTATTTATTTATTTTGACCCAGCGGTCTGTGTGAACTATCACAACTGTCACATTTATAATCCACAACTCAGCTGAAAGACATTCTTGGTCCAAGGCTCCCACTGAATTATGCACAGTGAGCGAGGGGGGGGACATTTTGTCAATTCATATATGAATGGGAAGATGAGTGAAATCCAAAAAGGGTATTCCACGTTGACATTTTGGATTTCTTCAACATTTATGAACTTTAAGGACTAACTTTTCCTCAAGCCCCGATTTGCTTTTTTTATTTTTATTTTATTTTAGCCATAACATTTTCATTCTTAATATAAAATAACTATATTCTTTTAAATAAAATGAGAGTAAAATAACTGTTCTATAACTCTTTCTTTCCCTTCCCAGGAATATGTTGAGAACAGTAAGAAGATAGGTTTTTACAAGCCTGGTGATGGAGATGGACGGGAGTTGAAGTCCATGGTGAGTTCGAAAATATGTCAACTAGGATTATGTCTCATTATAAATAAGTTAAAAAGCTAACCACTAGGTCGTGTATGTGATCGTAACATTATGCGTTTTGTGGTATAAAAAGTGACAAAATATTTCTCTTTTTTTATTTCTTGCAGGCACGTGGAGGGACTTCTGCTTGACCAAGCATTAGAAAGACGGCCAAAACCACTAACAATATGCCCAATCCTAACTCTTTACCAGCATTTCACTCCAGGGACAACAGAAAGATAACAATGCTCTTTATCCAGAAGCTACATAGAGTTATAGCAAAAGATGCATTAGCTTTGATTTTTTTTTTTATACAATTGCAAATTTAAAGTTTAACACTAAAACTGAAATTTGGTAAATGCTCATTTGGGTGTGTTTTGTTACTAATAAGATAGGTTTGCTATCTTTTGTCTTTTTCTCATATAACCAAGTTTTCTCTTTTATTCCATTTTAAATAATATGAGCGATTTGACATGTTTTAACATGTTTGGTTTTCTTCGTCACATAATAAGTGTTAGCTATAATGGTTCGGTGTACATTTTGAAATGGACAGCTAACTGTATTTTGTCAAAGGCTGTTCAGGTTGTTTTATTACTGCTCAAATTTTATACTTAAAGAAATGAAAACACAAAGTTGTATTGTTTTGATTTTTGGTCCACATCTATATAAACCTATATGTCACATGTTATTGCAGGCCGAGCTATCTGAGCATGTATGATATTAAATCCTGGCAATTATACTGTACATCACTCACTTCAGTAGGGGGCAGCTAATTAAAAAATTCAGTTTTAGATTTAAATAATACAGCAGCTGTAACAGGAAGTGTAAATACAATGTATACTGGCAAATAGAACAATGGAAAACCAATTAGATTTTTTTTTTTTTTTTTTAAACATCATGTCCTTATTCCTAAATCTCATGGACCGCTGACATAACGTACAAAAGGTGAGGTGCAGGGGACAAAGCTCTAATTCAATGTAAAGAAACAGACAGAAAGCTGCATCTGAATGCTCCATATGCTTAAATATAACTTATGCGGAAAAGTTCAATAACTCCCAAACTGCAGCCCATGTTCCTCAAGAGATTTCAGGTTGTGTTAAACTAAATGAATTTTCATTATTTTTCCATTAGAGGCTATAAGTTAAACATAAACACAAAATGTACAATTATCATCTGCCTACTATCTTCCTTAAATGCAACACAGACAGCTGTTGGGTCTAACTTTGACCAGCTGAGGGCAGCAGAACCTCTCAAATTAATGACATTTCTTTGTGAATCCGCTTTAGATGTCATGCCTTTCAAACATAATGAAGACAAAATGATGTGAACTTCATACTAGGACCTATAAATTTAGAGTTCTCTTAATCCACTCAAGGAAAATAAATGATTTAGCCATAGTTCTCATCACTCTTTGGAACGTAGTTACACATTTCATTATCTAATACAGAGTTGATGTATATATATAGATGAAATGTACAACTGAATATCCTCCAAATATTCTCTGCAGTTTTGACTATAGCTATATTTTGCATGTATCTCTAAAACATTCATGTTATCTCCATGTACAAAGCCAGTAAAACAATTGTTTGTACATGTTACATTTTCTTAAACCTATTCTAGTAAGTAAATACAAAATATAGTATATTTTCTTATTTTTCTCATTCAAAATATGTTCTATGCTCAACGTGGAGGTAGTCTCACCTCCCATAAATCTTTTCCCCATGAGTGTATCCACAATCTACTGATGGAGAGGTTACTGCCTCATCCCCTCCAGTTTCTTTCCAATCCAGCATTGACAAGGCAAGAATCAAGCCACTAAGTATTTAGAGGTTATTGATGGGGAAACTCTCTGCTCACTGCTGTCCGCCTCCATAAAATACAGGAATCCAGAGGAAAACAGCTCGATAGCTAGTAGTGAGTCACACCTAAGTGATTTTCTGTGGTACTTACAGAACACTAACTATTCCTGGAAGCAATTTGTCATTGGATAGAAATACAGGAAAACACGTTCTGCTGGAGGCCATCTCAGCAGGAATAAGCAATATCTGACAGCTCAAATAATATTTTGTAAATTATTATTTTAGTTGAATAATCATGATTCTGATTTTGCCAGTTGTCGCATAGAACAAAGCAGGCAAGCTTGGACATGTGTGTGAGTTAATGGCTGGAGTGTATCGACTCAATCAATACATTTTTGCTTCCTATGAAAGCCACATCCTCAATGAGCATCTTTTACATACATTTTGAAATGAAACTACAGAGATCAGTTGTAATTATACTGTATTTTGGACACTGGGAGGTTTTCAAAATATATAATGTACAATGTAAAATGTCTGCATGCATATTTGTTCTAGCTTCTCATAATACATTTAAAAAGAATCCTACATACATGTTTTTTTGTTTGTTAAAGGCCCTGTCACACATATCCGTATGACAGAAACGGATGAAAATTTGTCAGAGTCCAAATACGTCCAACTTTTCATCGGATCGGAAAAGTGAACGTATACAGATACGCATGTCTAACCTATTGATATCGTATCACTTACTAATACAAAATGTATCAGACGAATACCCAACAAATACATAACGTATACAAAAATATGGCGTATACAAAATATCGGCAACACGCTGGTTTACGTAGATATAAGGTAAGGTATAAGTAGTATTCGTTAAGAGCTCACTGTGTTACACTGCGGTGCGTTGTTGAACGCTGATGTTTTGAGCATGTTCAAAATTACCGGACATACCCGACGTGTACTTCATAAGATATGCAGACGTTACACATAAGTTATGTTACGTTAGACATACGTGAATACGGAATACGTACGTGAATATTTACCTACGTAAATACAGTACGTGAATACCTACGTGACTACGTTAGAGGTACGTTAGATATAGGCTACGTCGGCTGACGGCGAGCCCTACAGCCTATGTATTGATAACGAGTGGATACCCTATTCCTACCCTATGTTAAGATGATGCCTGACGACGGAGTAACTTATTAAACGTGTTTCTACAGTACAGCTAGCGTTCAGCATGTTAGTCGTTCTCCAGCATCAGCATGACGTGAACCAGATGGCACTTTTCCAGCTCCGTTGGCCAGACGCTCTGATACGTTTTAAATAAGTAAGTGATACGCTATCAATGTTTGACATACATATAATAATTTGTTATGTATACGTCAGCTACAACACCGCTGTGGAAAAGTTGGACGTATTTGGACTCTGACACATTTTGAGCTAGTTGTCATGTACGCTGGCATGTTTCTGCCATACAGAACTGTGTGACAGGGCCTTTAGCTCTTCTTGATATTTTAAAACCTATTTCTGCATATTCTGAAGTAAGTGCATGTTATTTATTTACTTTGCATGACAGGTACTGTGTATCATCCTTTAATGTTCCCAGCACAGGCAGTGTATGGAATAATAATGTGCTTCTTGACAGCAGCTCTCAAACTCTGATTCAACTGGTAAATAGTTTACAACCATTAAACCTGTTCTGCCAGATCCTATATCTATTGTTTGCGCTGACTAAGATGCTGTAACATGAGCCTGCTAAGTGTGTGTGTGTGTGTGTGTGTGTGTGTGTGTGTGTGTCAGATTGTATTGACCAAACAGTGTCTTCACCATTAAGGTGAGCCGTACTGCCTCCTCAGCAGCTTAGCCTTGGAAGCTCAGTTCAGTCTTTTACAATGGTGCATACATTTAGTACACAGACGAGACTTCAACCATGAAAAGAGCTCACAATGCTGCTGCAGTCATGCAAACAGAGAGTAAACCCCTTCAAAACAATAGGAAGTTATGACTGTAAACATATTTATCATAATACGGAGAATAAGAACACGTTCGCAAGCCTTTTTTATTTATTTTTTACAATACTGATATACCAGTGTCCCATGATATGGAAAATGCATCCAAAAACAAAAAAGATTCAAACTGAAGCTGAGCTTCAAAGATAAATCTTGAGCAAGAAGCCCTCAAAGTGTGAACATTTGAACATCTACATTTCGATGACAACTGTGCAAACTCCATCTGCTGATGAAAATTATGTGACATAATCCACAGCTCAAAACTAGCCACTAAATGGACCTTGCTGTTAGCATTGTTCCATATGAATACATAATATCTAATAACTCAAACTTAGTAGGTGATCACACCTCATACAGCAACAATACCTCATCCTGCACCAGAGAGTGGAAGTGATAAAAAGAACCTGCGTCACAGACTATTGCTTATCCAAGAAACCTGATTTCCGAACATCATAAGTGCTTCCTGCAATTTGAGGCATTTCCCATCAGCGCTCAGTCATACTGTCTCCCCATACACTGGCAGATCCCTTTTTGTTGTTGGACAGCATCCAACAACAGGCTCCACTGTGTGGAAATTAGCCGCATGAGATGGTATCTCTCCACATTTCTATGGTCAGTATGGTCAGTGCATACACTCAGAGGAAACGTGTGTGAAAATGAGCATTTGATATTTACTCAGTAACTTCCCTATCTGGAGCTGACCGGTCCTGTTTCCAACACACACACACACACACACACACACACATACACACACACACACACACACACACACACACACACACACACACACACACACAAACATATACGTATCGTGTGACTTTCTGCGGCCTGGTTACACTGGGCTAAATAAAAAAAGGGTAATTCTTACAACAAAAAAAGGAAGACAAACTATTCCAGGTCAATGAATCTGCCTTTTCCTGTACTAATTCATTTAGTGTATGTGCTTGCTCTAAATATATTTATGTGTGCCTGTATGTGCTGTGTGTATGCATGCATATATGGTGTGGGTGTGATGGTAGCTCATAAAATATCCACCTGTTCTCCTCCATAATGCAGTAATGTTCCTGCACACAGAACTCATTACCAACAAACAAGCAGAGTTTGTCACTCTCGACTGTCAGCTTTCTCTCCTTTTAAAATGGTCATGCATAAATCATTTGAATAATTTGAACCAGTTTTAAAATGTGAACACTTGCTGTGTCATTACATCTTAAGAACTCATTACAACTCTCAATAGCAGCTGTACACCTGGAAATGATGAGCTTGTGGTACTTGTGTCTTCTCAGTTCCCACATACTCACACATCCTGAACTGTTATAGCCCAGAACCCCGACAGCTTGTCTGTCTTTTTCTAAATGTAAGTGCATAAATACAGAACCGAAAAACAACATGGAACAGAAACTTCGCAAACACGGAAATGAGAGTTTGCTGCAGGCATTCACGTCCGTCCTCCAGGTAGCGTAATCGGAGGTGGAAGAAGTACTCAGGTCTTTTACTTAAATAAAAGTAGTAATACCAAAGTGTAGAAATACTCTGTTACAAGTTAAAGTCCTGTTTATTATTTTGGACTCAAGTAAAAGTACAAAAGTATCAGCATCAAAATTAAAGTAAATGCACTCATTATGTCGAATGACCATTTTTTTGGAATAATATATTTTATATCACTAGATTCTAATTAGTGATCCGTTAATGTGTACATCATTTGACTTTTGCAGCTGGTAAAGGTGGAGCAATCTGCCAGGTATCTTACTCAATAATAGTACATCCTAATGTATTAGTTGATTTACATTTTGTATTAATAATATGAACCTGCAAAGTAACTAATGTTGTCAAAAAGAAAGTCAAAAGTACAATATCTGCTCACAAATAGTAGTGGAGTAGAAGTATAAGTAGCATAAAATGGAAAAACTCAAAGTTGTACTTGAGTAAATGTACTTTGTTACTTTCCACCGCTGCCCTCAATACTACACAGTCAAGCAAACATTGGTCAATATAGCTTTTATTTCAGCAAATCATACATACACTGTAAAAAATGCATCTGTATCATAACCCTTAAACACTATCAGAGCTGTGATGACAGTGTGTGATTGGTTGAGAGTGGCTACAGTGTCTGAGGTCATCAAAATGATTTGCATGTCATCATCAAACTCATGAAACAGCACACTTTAAGACTGAAATTTTTCCAGTTCCTTTAAGTGAATTGAAATTCCAAGTTAAAAGGAATGAAGGGAGGGAGCAAAAAAACAAAACAACTATTGAACAGTTAGATGGCACTTTTCAGGTCTTAACATGGAATTTCAACAGATGTTTGATTCAAAATGAAGCCCGAAGGCAGATTAATAATTGAAAATCAACATAGGAGCTAAACTAATCCCAGTTCTGCATAAACAGTCATAGGACTTTTCAAGAATACACAAATCTGGGATCAGTTTTTAACCCTGACAGATACACACTATAAGAAGTTAGAGCAGATCAGGTACAAATCAAGCTTTTGAAACAAAGTAAAAGCAAAAACACTGTAAGATGATCATCTTTTTTTTTCATATAAAGCTGTCGAAACCAAAGCTTCCTCTAGCCAGTGTACTAATATATAAAACATTTTCAAATTCAGCAGAATCTAAGTGTTTTTATGCCTTAACTGCTAAGTATATCTGTGCTTCTCTACATTCTAGCTATCCTATGTAACAAATCAAAAGATCTGAAGTATGGCCTATGTAACACCATCGTAAGAGAGACCCAAACACAAGCCATACCAAAACCCAAATAGTATCCGAGCTTGACAGCAAAGCCACTCTTATGCAGTATAATGATGAGCTTAAGTCCAGTAAGCATGCTTCTCATACTATCACCATCATCTGTCCTTACCGGAATAAGGCACACCTTACCCTTTAACCCCTGTCAGACATTTTCAACAAGTCTGCATGGCTCTGTGGATTTATTACTGTGCAACAGAGTTATCATGTTACGCTATGTGCTCAAATCACGTTATGACTCATATCTGAAATTTTAAAACATCAACTTTTCTTCTTCTGAGCTGTGATGAGGTTTTCTTTGAGCTTACTGACATATCAAAGGTCAGCAACAGTTTTTATTTTTATCAGACAGACTTTTGACTCAAGCAGTTTATAACTATGCAAGTGCAGTTTCATCTGTACACACTTGATGTAATTCCCCCCCCCCCCCCCTCCCCTCAAGCTTCCTTATATTTTAAGTGCCACAAAGGTTTAGCTTCTGGTTCTACAGACTGAAACATCACGCAGTATTAGACATGCTACGACAAATCTGTTTCATCTTCTGTATTCATCCAACAATGGATTAGAAAAATAGATAATAATAATATTTTCCCCCTTACACCACCAGCCAAGCAGTAATTTGTCTTTCCTCGTTGCTGAGCCGTTGAGATGATTTGACTTGATTTGTGTCTCTGTGAAAACAGGCTAGCATGTCGGTTCTGATTGTTATCCAACTCACACTGTGTTTTTTTGTGTTGCCTTAATTCTCCTAATGAAGCATGTCTAACGCTTATCTTGTTTTTCCACACAGTTACAGTCACAGTTACAAATCAAGATCAAAAGAAACCTAAAGAGTGCAATATTCTCTTATCTACATCATCAACATCCCACCTATACACAGGAACATTTGATAAGGAGTAAAAGGGTTTGGGGGGCGGGTGGGGGAAGAGGATGAAGGAATGAATAAGGGGAAATCTCTTTAACGTTGTGCCTCAAGCATCAACACACTCAGGCATCAGAGTGCTGCACAAAGACAGGACACACTAGAAGACACAGACTGTCCAATGAAGGGAGAGGTCTTTGCACACGTGACCAAATCCAAAGCACTGGATTGGTTGTCGATTAGTCCTTGCCATGTTCTCTGGTTGGCTGACACACAAGTGAACAAGTGCCATTTACCAATCATATTTTATACTTAGAGAAGAAGAGAAATCATAAACGTTTGCCAGGAATATTGTTTTTTTTAGTCTTTTTTTTTTTTATACTTATGAACAAACAATACACAGAAAGTAGTCCATAGGCTGTTAGTACGATTAAGTATCTGCCTGGGGAGTCACCTAGAAACGTGCAGTTTGACCAAACAAACAGTTTTCTCTTTTATCTTTTTTTTGTTTTCTTTTGAAAAATTACGACAGATATTCGTCGTTGTCGTCGTCGTCATCCTCATCTTCGTCGTCCTCATCGTCCATACCTTTCTGGTCTTCGAGGACAAAGGAATCTTCATCATCGTCGGTGAACAGCGAGTCTCCGCTGCCGAGATCTCCAGAAGACTCCAAAATCACTCCTAGAAACAGAAAAATTAAATCTTACTATTAGAGGAGTTGTTTTGGGAGACACTTAGTAGATAGTTACATGAGAAGATTGACACCACTTTCATAACTGGCTGCTCGCGGTAGCTTCAAATTGAATTGACAGATATGACAGTTGTATCAATCTTGTCATCTAACTATTTGCAAGCAAGCAAATAAGCCCATCTCCCAAAATGTCAATCTATTCCTACAATAGTTTGTGTTACAAATAAATTGTGCTAAGTGACAGATTTCATGAAAAACAAAGACGATACATTGTGTGTTGCTTTGTTCTCTGACACAAACACAGAAACATGACACTCTTTCCTCCTCAGAGTTTTGCCTACCACAGTTTGCAGGGCCATGGGTGCGTGAGCTGGCCACCTCGTTGCCATAGTGATCCACACACCAGCACTGGCCGCTGCTGCTGTGACACTGGTGGGACCTGTAGTAACCTTCCTCATCACAGGATGGCAGGTACTGACCTATACATACAAGCCAAAACACACAGGCGCACACAATGAGTTAGGGTAACACGCTGTTTGTGTGTGTATTTGTGCTTTTGTGTGTGTCTGTGTGTGTATCTTACCGAGCAGTTTCTTCCCCGCTTGCTTTTTGTTGATATTGGACAGCTCTGCTTTACAAGGGGAATCTGAAAAGGAGAGACAATGGATGTTGGAAACAAACTGCAGAAGTCGGCTTTTCTGGGAATGCATCTGTTTGAGTGAACATTTTTTCCTTTGTGTACTTTTTTTGCTTTTGTGGTGATGTTTGTTATCCTGCTGCCTTTGCTTTAACAAGTGCAGCTCCAGTGAATACTGCTTCTTTATGACCAAAAAAACACATTTTTGTCTTCATTTATTCAATGGCATTCTAAAGCAATGTTTTGCATTGTATTGTGTTGCATTTCACTGTATTATACAGAATACAGTAATGTATTCTGTACGCGTCAAGGAAAAATAAGCCATTGTGATTGAATGGAAGGTGTCTATTATTGTCTGTAGAACTTTAGAAAAGTTGTCGTTTATTAAACCTTGTTTTGGGCATCATTTGTATGGGTTATCATAACAATGTGCAAGGTAACAAAGTAACTGTTGAGATTGGGAAACAACAAAAATGTAAGGGGCAGTGGTGATTAGACGATCAGATTTTCAAACACTTAATTTGAAAGTAAAACTGAAATTGCACTTTGCTTTCAATGTCTTGACAGAAGCTGAATGACTTCTGTATTTGCGTGTATGTGAATGCATGGTGTTACCGTACCTGTGTGCCTCTGGAAGCATGTGCACCACTCAGAGCTGGTTATAACTTTGTCGGCATGTGTATCGCAGGATTTGAAGAACGCGTCAGAGCACGGCTCGTTCCTGTCCAGGTAGAGGCTCTTGATCTCCGATTGGTCCAGCTGGACGTCAAAGTTTGTGTCCAGTCGGGAGAACATCCAGCCCAAAGGGTCCTTACAAATAGGTGACGCCCCAACCTCGAACTCTGCGGGGGGAAAGGTTAAAAATGAGAGAGGGTAGATGTGGCCAGGTATCTCGGTGCACCAATTACTGTGATGCATGAAGAAATATTGTGTATTTTTCTCTGTCCTTGCTAATGCCACGTGACTCACTGTTCTTCTCTGGCTTCTGGATCTTGACTCTCTTGTGCATGCCGTTCTCATGCAGCACTCGGAACCAGTCTCTCAGACGACTCACCACCTCCTTCAGGTCCGACTCACTGCACACTGATGAACAATAACACTCATGATTAATGATGATAAAGTGATGCTTTATTGTCCCCCTCCTCTCTTATGGAGATGAGAAGTCAGAATCAGCTGCAGCAGAGCTGACCTGAAACTTCAGTGTCACTGTATCAGGACAGAAGGGCTTTAGCTTGTCAGGAGGGGGCTTTAAACATTGGCTTGGACACCATGGACGACTTTTTAATTGAGGAACATTTATTGTTTCTCCTGAAAAGTATCCTAGCTTACAGTGTGCAGGAATGTGTACCTTTCTTCTCTGCAGAGCTTTGTTCAAGCTGAGATGGGCAAGGACACATGCCAGAACACTTCACAGCCATCTTCTTTCCTGTGATGCATGCTTGGTAGTCTAACTTACACTGAGCAGGAGCGACAGAGACAGAGACAAAGACAGATGGGTTGAGACAGAAGAGGAAGTAAAATCAGGATGTGTGTCTCATCAAGAGGAAATTAAAAAACATGTCATCAGATGTCTCTATTATGGGAGAGAATTTGTGTGTGAGGGTACCTTGGTGGAGTAGGAGTGGCCGTCAGTTCCACAAACAGGAGAGGGGTGAACCACAGGGCAGGGTTTGCACTTTGACCCCGGACTCTGGTACAAGCTGGCATCTTTAAAACTAGAGAGGAGATCCAACACACACACACACCTAAGAGTTTGACTATGGAAATGGTAATATTTCAAACAATGTATTATTTGACTTTCTCTCCATCACAATGCACTGTTTATCTTTCTTTATCCAAAACCAAATGCTTTCTAAGCATTTTATATCCATGCTGTATTTTCTTGTTCTAACATCAATTTACAGAAATGAGACAAGGATTAGGATTTGTGTGTGATTATTTTCTGATTTGCTGGCACTGTTCAGTGGTGATTGTGTTGTTGCTAAGAATGGGAAATGAGGTCAGTATGACGTTACTGTCCTCTGTCCAGTCTGCAGTGTCCCAGACAGACACAGACACACGCACAGACACACGCACACACACACGCACAAAGCCCATTCATATCACTTGGCAGGACTTTGTGTCCGTTGTAAGGCAGTGCCAGTGCTGGGCTGATTGGACTAAACGGTAATGTCCCACATTCTCAACAGTCTCAAGAGAAATGGGCAACCAGTGGACCAGTTGGAAAAAAGAGCAAAGCAGCCACCTTTCTGGTGCTGTTGCTTATCATGCAGCATAATAAGTGAGCAGAAAAAGAGATAGGAAGTGATAGAAAGAGATTTGATTTGCTCCTAATCCACTGTCATACGTGTTTCATTTATGGCACAGAAACAACTTTGAAAGTCACGTCTTAATGAGCAAGCATGTGCGAGCGTGTGTGAGAGTGTGTGTGTGTGTGTGTGTGTTCTTACCTAACTCTCCTCTGGCTGACACAAGTGGCCGTCTTATAATCCTCAGCCACACACACCTTGTGGCGACTGCATTTGATCTTAAGACAGGGGTCTTTGGCTGGATCAAGGCCTAAAAAAAGCACAAAACAGAGATATAGGTTGACTCTTTTCAGATGTAAGTGTGTATTGTATATGTGTTAGCCACCAAAACACAGCCTCTCTATTTAAATAGATTCCTCGAAAGACTAAGCCCATACACACAAACAGAAAGGAAATATTTAAAGATTACACTTTCCTTTTGTTCTTTGAAATCCTAGATCAATTCCTAGTTAAACCATGTACTTTTCAGTTGTACAGATCTAAGCTGTGTGTATATGTGTCAGAGATGTGTGTGTGTGTTTGTTAATTCTAGCCACTGTCTCTTCACTCACTGGCAATGGCTCTCTCACGCTGAACTGAAAGCCATAATACCATTAAGTATCCTTATGGCTAAAAACAGATGGAACTGGTAACAGAGGCTACTTCTGACCTTACATCGGCCTGCACTGAGTGTCAGTCTTATGTGTGCTCTAGCTGAGATCCTCGAACTGATCTGGTATCAGGTCTCACAGCTGACGGCCATATCTGGCTTTGCGTGCTGATTTTAGATCTGTCTCTCAGGCTGAGGGTGTGATCCTTGTTGGTAAAGACAAGCCTTCAGTGTGGCACCTATGGCGCAGGATCTAAGGCCCACGGCTGATCTCAGAACAGTTTGTGAATAACCTCTGCTCTAAAGATCCTTACAGTAATCCCTGAGCAGCTTTGGCAGATTATCCTGCCTCCATCCTCCAACGCAGCATCTAATGCTATTGTTTCCCTGATGATGTGTGTGTGTGTGTGTGTGTGTGTGTGTGTGTGTGTGTGTGTGTGTGTGTGTGTGTGTGTCTGTGTGTGTGTGTGTGTGTGTGTGTGTGTGTGTGTGTGTGTGTGTGTGTGTGTGTGAGGATACAGTAATAAGTGAGAGTGAACGTGTTCATGTCCTGGTTTGTCCGGATGTGTGTTTGAGTTTATTGCTGTCATTGTAATGCAATGAGAAATGAGATGATCAAAGAAAAGAAAATCCTCCTGTTTCTTTTACAATAGATGTTAGCTACATAACTCAACTGGTTGTTGTGGGGAAACAAATTGGGGATAGCTTGGAAATAACACACACTCATCACAGAAAAGTACATGAGATGTTCGCCATGCTTTCCTTACTGCTACTAATTCTTCTAACACTATGTCTACAGAGTCACGATGACTCAGTCACATTGGTCACAAAATGTTCTTGAGGGTCTAAGTTCTCAGGAACAGACAAAATTAAAGTGGGAAACATAGTAGTTTATGGAAAATAATTCTAATGTGTCTAATGATGCACGACGCTGCCCTTTTAGTTAGTTAGTAGATGTCATGCACATACTGACTTTATAATAATAATAATAATAAGAAGAAGAATAATAATACATGTAACTATCCATAACTCAGTGGCAGTAAGTGTTACTCACTTGTATTTTTATCTAATATGTTCCTTATTATTCTATGTAGGCATTCTCTGAAAATAGCTCCAGATTCACATCCATATGCAGAATAAACATTTTAACTAAACACTTTCTATTAATAAAAATCCAATTTTAAAGATTTGTTTAGCTGTGGAAGAGGTATGAGTTATATTTGTCCTTTCTTTAGTTTTTTTGTTTTATCACAAAGCCAACAGCACAACCACTCGAGGCTTTCTTCCTCACACCCACCTTGATCGAAGGGCTTGGATGGAGTCCATGTTCCAGGCTCCTGAATCAGGGTTAACCAATAAACAAAATCATAAACAATATTGTTCAAATGACATCTAGAATAAACAAAACATGACAAATACAAGACTTGTAAGTAATCATACAAACCTCCACTTCCTTTAGGAGAAAGCATTACAGAGAGAGAGAGAGAGAGAAAATAAGGAATTCATTTTCATTTCACAGACCGACACACCATCATATCATGTACAAACACGTGGAGCATGCAGCTCTTTAGTCAAGATAATGTTGATGTTGTGACAGCAGGTCCATGCATAAAAAGGGGCCCGTGTGTTTTTATGTGAATGCGTATATGTGTACGTGCTGCTTATAATTACCTTATTATCTACTCATAGAATTTTTATTTATATACCATATGTAGCAAATACACACACAATAAAGGCAATATAAAACAAAAAAAGGTTTTGGTTTATGAAAACATTTGAAATAGATTGCAATTAAATGATTATGACCAGCTTCTTAAAAAAAAGAACATTTGTGTTTAGCTGTTTAAAGTTGAGGGAATGAATGAGACTTTTAAGTAAGATTCGGGCCATTTAAATTATGATAAGCCAATAACATTTGCATTGCAGAACAGAAAAACATAAATATGCATTTTTTATAATATGCGTGTGATTGACGACAGTCTTTATTAACATCAACGGAAGCCTATGTTCAAATGTCACATTTTGTCATTTTCAATGAAGCCATTGACTCAGACTCTAAGCTTTGACACATTGTAGTCACAGAATGGACCTTGAATATAAAGTCCAATAAGAAACACATTTAATCGATAGCTGAATTGGGACCAAGCTGGAAAAATACAAACACTTCCTGGAAAAATGTGATACTTAAGGATTTATAGAGAATACTTAAAGCACATTTTTCCTGGTTCTGTATATAAAAAAAAAATCAATATTAATCATATTAATAATGTCATTTCCCATGTAACAAATTTCTCTTTCCCAAAATGGTTTGAAAGTGAACTGTTTTTTAAAACCTTCCTAGGTACAGTATATTCAATGTCTCAATCTGTTACATGTGGATATGTTTCAACAGTCTAAATAAGGATTGCATGGTGGTGATTTGCCTGATTTTAATAGAAGGACAACGAGGAGTCACACCCCGGGGCTGCTGGCTTAAGAAACACTGAGCTGTGCGCCTTTTTACTCCGTCTGAGAGTTCGGTGATCTCATTCTCTGTTTTACTCTCAGTTCCTTCTCTGGGCATTCATTCAAACTAACACTGCACCGTGTTCTCTCGCATTCTGTCACAATGATAACCTGTCTGATAATCTGCACACATGTGTTTGTGTGTTTGTGTGTGTGTGTGTGTGTGTGTGTGTGTGTGTGTGTGTGTGTGTGTGTGTGTGTGTGTGTGTGTGTGTGTGACTCATTCAATTCTATACGCCAGGACAAATAGGAAGAGAGGGAAATAGGCGAGAAAAATAACATCTTATCAGCATAAATCCCACAGTGTGGCCGAGCGGGGACGAGTGTCTTATCCACCCAATTAAAGCCCTGTATTGTACACTTGTGCATTTCAATATTGTGCAAATCTTCAACAGTAGGATGTTTCAAGTTCAATTACAGTAAATAGTGAAATTCAGACCTTGCTCCTAAACAGCAGTGAGGGAGAGCTGAGTGAGGCCATAGTAACATCAATTATAAAGCGGTTATCAATTATGATGCAGTAAGAAAGTAAAGAACAGTGAAGCTAAAATGTGCTGAAGAAACTATTGTACTGTACATCCATTAAAAAGAATTAATACAGTGACAGCTGTAGTTGTACTGGAGTAGTAATGTTGACCGTACCATGCTCAACGTTTCAGTACCCACAGGGCAAGTGTGTGGGAGTTTGTGTAGGTTAAAGGGTGAGTGTCTGAGAGGAGTTCTTGGTGAGTGAATGGGTGTGTAAGTATGTTTTTTATAAAGATTTACTACAGTGTATAATACTTTACTACTTCAGATTGGCTTTTGGCAAATGTTTTTGGTCTGTAAAGAGTTCCTCAGGTTTTCTGGCTTGACGTATTAGCAACATATAATGTAGGTTCAGCGCTGGTTAAAATGTGGTTGTATATGTTATCTTCCTGCAGTACTTTGGTGCAGTACTACAGGTTGTTGTTTTTTTAACAGGATGTCAGTTTTTCTTTGAGACGGTATGTTCAGACCTCAGACTTGTTTGTACTGTTTCAGTAATGTATGTTTCCTCTATTGTCACCCATGGAGGAAATAACAATGAGAGTTATGACCTGCATTTCTTGAAATTAAGGATTTTTCTTTCTTTTTACAAACATCATACTCTATTTTCTTTTAATATATCAGTGCAATTGTATCTGCATGATTTATAGTCAATGCCATTAATGAATTGTTCTATCAATAAACATGCTGCCTTATTGGAAAGATTGCATAATACATTAGCACAGTAGGCTTATTCCCACAAAACTAGCTTGAACTGGTTCTGTAGGTCTTACTGATGGTCAGCAATGTAAACTATGGAGCAGAATTTAGATATCTACGTGTTTGTATGTACAGTGCCTGTATAGCACAAACCCTTATACTTTGACACTGTTTGCCACAAGATCCTAGCTATGTTAAAAAAAAAAGCAGGACACTCACTTTTAGAGAGTGTCTCTCTGTCCTACTTCCTTGTTCTCTATAAGGTGACCAGGGTCAACTCTTGCTTTTTCTCAGCTCTAATTAATTTCTCTTCTCGTCCTTCATTGCTGGCCCTTTCTGACCTTTTGCATCTCCACTACAGATTTTTCATTACTCACTGTATCACTTCTCCCTCTCCACCTTCCACTTCTATAATGGTCCATGTTACGAGAATAGTGTCCATTGGCTCTGTCGGTTTTATTTTGTACTTAAACATCTTAATATGAAGAAAATCCACATACTGAAAGCTTAGCAAAGATAAAGCCAAATAGAGAGGTACTTTTGTTTCTGTTCCCCTCTAGCATTGCAGACCACTGAGACTGAATAATGAGAACATTGCATTATAAGGGGCCAGGTCCTCTGGACCAGTCAAGACAACAAAAGTGCTTGCGGTCTGATTCCTTAATGGAATCACCAGACGCATGCAAGCGCACACACACACACACACACACACACACACACACACACACACACACACACACACGTAAATACACGCACACACACACACACACACACACGTAAATACACGCACACACACGCGTAAATACACGCACACGCGTAAATACACAGAAACACACACATATGCACGTTCATATACACAGAAAATAAACTTATCACAACAACACTGACTGTAGTACCAGAATCTGTCAACACTACAAAACATCAAATAACTGGATGAATGCACTTCACTGCACATGCAACCAGCCACCCACTTTCCAAAAACCCACAGAAAACCTAAAATTCAACAATAGGTCTAATGGCCTCCTGAGTGTATGCTAAAAATAGCAACTTTTCAATTTATCTCTCCATCTCTTTCCACCTCTACTCCTCTCTCCCTTGCAGTTACAACTTTTTTCCCCTCATGTGCTTAAACACACACAGACACAATCGTGTGTGTATTTTCGGCTCTGCTGGCTAACATCCTATTTTGCTTGTGTGTGTGATAATATGTTGCCTGACTTTTTTCACCTTTACTTGAGATTTTTCACAGATCATCGCTACTAATTATGTCCTAATGGCTTCATTTTCTTTCCTGGCTCCTTGCTGCCTCCCCCTAAAATCCAACAGGAGAAATATGTGCATGTTTTCACTGGCTCTGCCTGTCTTGCTCAAGCTTGTCGCATGCATGCATGCATGCATGCACGCACAAACACGCACAAACACTCACACATACACACTGAGGTGCTTTGAAGTGGAAAAGGCCTCAAGCTCTGTACCTTCCCTACATCATTCACCCTCCGCAACACAAACAACACAGGACAGACCCGCACAGTAAAAACACACAGAGAGAGGAGAGGAGAGGAGAGGAGAGGAGAGGAGAGGAGAGGAGAGGAGAGGAGAGGAGAGGAGAGGAGAGGAGAAGAGAAGAAAGGATGAGAAGGTGTATTCTGCTCTAATGAGGCTTGTCTCAACAATTTACTCTTTTTATACTGCACAATTAAGCATCATCTCCTCATCACATATCCTTGATTGTGTTTTTCTTTCATTATTAAACCTGTCTTCCTCCTCAGGCTTATCTCTTTACTCTGTGGCAGTTCTGTAAACTGGCCAAAGCCAATAAAAACAGAGCAGAAAGTCAAAAGAACTTGAAATGGCACCAGTGCAGAAAGAGAGCCCCGGGCCTCTCCACCCATCCTACCACGACGTACAGTAAATCAGTGGCCAAGATCCTATCTAGTGCACTTAGCAGGAGACCCACTTATGGCTCTTGCTGAAAGATGAAAGGGAAAGTACAAGTACATGCCTAACATGTCAAATTTAAATCACAGCTTGGAATAAAATACCAGTGTATGCGATTAAAAAAAGGAGGTGTGTTGGGTGTATTTCTGCATTTCTGAGAGAAGGAAAAAACATGTACAAGGAATACTGTGCTTATTTGATTGTAGAAATAAGATAGAAATAACAGCTTTTTGTGCAATTAAAGAGTTTCATCCCGAGCCAAGATATCCAAACCTCTGTATAAACTACCAGCATGATAAATATTCATATTATAGCAACAGGATTGAGTTTCACCAGCTGTTTGTAAGTCCATTATTAAGTTTGTGTGTAAAATCTTAACTAGTTCTTAGTTACCTACTAGCTAGTTTCAAACGGGTGATTAACTCAATTGTGTTGCACCATTAAAACGTATGAAATGTCTAACCTTCTTATCTTCAATCTTAGCTAGTGAATACTACAGTAATGTGTGAATCTATTGCTAGGCAACATCTGTAGATCTGTCAAAGGCAATTAACAATGTAAACAGGAAGTAGCTGTGGCGTCACAAGCCGCAGCTTTACCTCCAAAAATAGGTAGGCCTATGAGTTTGTTTTAGTTATATACGCATACATAAAGAAATATGTTTCAGGGTAAGTCATATTTTTAAAGTTCACAGTGAGAAAATAAATATCTGATTGAGTTAACATAACTGACATTAGGCATAGTTTCTTGTAATTTTAGCGATGTTGTGTTGTTATGTTGTTTTTGTAAATTTAAAAGCTTCCCAGTTTTTATTGTTAATAAAAAAGCCTTCGTGTCATCATGCATCGGTATCATGTCAGATGTGTTAATCATATTCAATCACGTCTTTAACTCATCGCTCTAACCGGGTGAGTTATAAAGCAAGCTAATGTTAGCTTTGTCAGTTGATAGTTAGCTATGCAGCAGTTAGGCTAAACCTGGCAGTTAGCATGGTTAAACATTAAGTAAAAGTGAATTTCCACCTCAGAACTAGTCTGTGTGATGCAATCTGTTTTAATTTAGCCTTAATCACCACTTAGGGAACAGTTTTGTTAAAACTAGGCTACGTTTCATCTTACAAAGAGAAGGTGCAACAAGCTCCAGTTATTAAAAAGTTCATTTTGTAGGTGTAATCAAAATGTTCACATCCTGAACGTTTTTGTAGATACAGACTATGTATCTCAGAAGCACCATTTACATGATCTACATGTTCACTACTAGCTAGAGCAAAACAAAGTCTAATTATATAAGACTTTATCAACATTTTTATTTTTGATGGGCATGTATATGTACAGAGTTTATGATCTCTGTACCACTGGAAATATAGTGGTGATACAAGTCATACATACAAAGAGAAAGGTGAGTAGGCCTAAGTTTGCCAAGACTATTTGTCAATGCTTCTCTAGTTATTTAGTTGAATAACTTTGTGTACACTACTGATTCCTTGCTATGTGAAAGAATGCAAAAACAGACTGTGACACACATATAATCTGGGACACAGCATTCAAACAGGAAATCACAGGCATGTACACGGCACATAATGCTTTTGTACGTAACCTCTATCTCTAATGCCTGAGCCTCAAGGTTAAAACACATTTGTGAATGCACACAGAGCCTTCAGTCTACTTCACTCTCTTTCATCTTTCCTTTCCACTGTCATTACCCTGTCCCTCCCTCTCAGGTATCTTTCTATCTATCTGTCTTTTTCGTTCTGTTCTGAATAAGTTCATTATCCTCTCATTGCCATTGGGGTGTATTTATAGACATTTATTTGTATTAACAAAATCTCTCTCTCGCTGTCTCTCAACTCTCTCTCTCTCTCTCTCTCTCTCTCTCTCTCTCTCTCTCTCTCACTCTCTCTCTCTCTCTCTCTCTCTCTCTCTCTCTCACACACACACACACACACACACACACACACACACACACACACACACGCAAAAAGACAATCGTTGTCTCACTGTATATATCTCAAAGAGTTCTAATCATCTTACAGCAAATAGCACAGCACATGGCCAATCACATTTCCCTTCTAGCATTTGGTCCTGAAACCCTATTTGCATAATCCAAATCCTGCTCAATAGTTGGAGCTGAGGTGAGTCACATGGGTTCACCTGAGCCGCTGGGTTCACACGCTTACAGTAATTGAGACAGGCAGAAAAAGTGAGAGATAGAAAAAGAATCTTACATGTTACATACAAGATATAAACTTATATAAAAAAGACAGCGCCTGCATTTAACTTTGGGAATAAAGTTATTGATATCTAATTTGTCTTGCTATTCTCTCTCTCTCTCTCTCTCTATTATCATCCAGCATTGTCTCCCATCCCTGTATATCTCATCCATACCTCTCTCTCTCTCTCTCTCTCTCTCTCTCTCTCTCTCTCTCTCTCTCTCTCTCTCTCTCTCTCTCTCTCTCTCTCTCTGACATCAAATATATCAAGGGCTCTAATTCAGAGACAAATCAAGCATGCATGTGTGTAGCATGGTGTATTTTCTCTGGTGCATTATGTTAACTGTTGTTTTTTGTGGTATGTAGCTCCTTAGCAAAATGTCTGTTTCTCATCATTTCTGTGTGTGTGTGTGTGTGTGTGTGTGTGTGTGTGTGTGTGTGTGTGTGTGTGTGTGTGTGTGTGTGTGTGTGTGTGTGTGTTGTGTGCGTGTGTGTGAGAGTGAGTGCAAGTGCAAGCATGTACAAATCACTACTGCTTGTGTGGACCCATTTGCTGTGACCCATCTGTGGTTATAGGCAAGATATCCTTCTAGCAAATACACTCCACCTGAAACCTACATTACATTATTATACTGAAAGACATAAACAGACCTTATTACTAGCTAAAAACACAACTTGATGCATTTTATAAATGTGGGTCTCACTACTGTATAAAGCGTTCTTCACATATGCTGAAAAGGTGATGTCTACTGAATATAATGTGACAGTGGAAACCATAAATACAGTTATTCTAACCTAGCAAGAGGTGGTTCTGGTCTGTGGAGAACTGGGGATTCACCATGAAATATTTGAATGAGTCTAGGGATTTAACTTTTGCAATATAAATAAATGATACAAACAATTAACTGTAAACAACAGCTATTTTCAATAACACAATTCTACATAATTAAAAAAGCCACAAAGGTAAACATTAGAATAAATCAAATTTTAGGGCAAACATAAAACGCTCCATCCAGTTTTGAACAACTCTCTGTAGCCTACTTGAAGCTAATAAATGAAAGGTTAATATCATCTGCCACTGAATGAACAAACTGGGTAATGTTACGTATTAAGGCACATGGGACAGTGTCATCTGGCGGCAAACGTTGTTGTTTTGGATCGGGGGAAGGGGGCGAGTCACTCTGGTTTGTTGCCACCACATCCTTGTGGCAGGTGTTTATTACTCTAAACAAAAAGAACATCCAGGCCTCACTGCTGCGGTCTCCCTCACTCACACCTGCCTGTGATTGGGCCCTTTTCGTGGAATCAGTGGTGCCTCTCGGACAGCTAGACTATGTGTATGTGTGTTTTACAGAGGCCTTGGCTATTTCTGCTAAGCAGGGACTGCTGTCGCGAAAACACACTCACTGGCAATGATCATCCCAGTATCGTTAGTGTATTTACTCAGTCTCAGTGGCGCGAGTCGTGGACGTGTGACACACACCACAACGGGCCCCGTGACGCGACGCTTGGACACAACGAGAAAACGAGGAGCGCATGATCACAAACCAATGAGGGTGGCTATAGGGAGAAACGGGGGGTGGGGGTGTAAATTAGATAATGAGGAGGGAAACGGCGTTAATAATATAAGCAAGAAATATGACTTACATCTCTGAATTTATCCCATCTTCCAGCGAGCCACTTATCATCCAAAAAATTTCCGCTGTCGGAGCGAGCGGAGACGTGTCCGAAGGCGACGGCGCACACACACAGCAAGGCGACGCTCAGCATCTGCGGACACACAACAACAGCACGGGGAGAGGACATCGGATCAGGCTGGAGGACACCGCAATCGCGTTGAAAACAGAGGCAGTTCAATCTGCATCACTTCAGCGATGAATACTGATCGTCAACATTACAAAACAATGATACGGAGGTGTTTTTTTCTCCTACCTTGTCGCATCAGCTGCTATCCAGACTGTATGTGCTCGCTGCCGTTTTCTGTCACTAGTAATAACAGCCCTCTCCTCCCTCTCTCTCTCTCTCTCTCTCTCTCTCTGCATCGGCTGTCTGTGCGCAGCAGAAAACGGTAACGCGCATGGCACCGTGCGCGGGCCCTGCGCTCTGTCCCTCTTTTCTTTTTTTTTTTGCTCTGCCTCTCCTCGGTGCGGAGGAAACGGCTCACTGTGGGTTGTTATCAGGCCACCGCAATAGTGTATTCCACTAATTACCTCTTATCAAAAAAGTTTAGAAGGATAAGTGGTTCATGTCACGGCAAACATATAGAAAGTTTTAGGAATGTCTTACTGATGGCATGTGAAACAACTACAACAAGAAAATTGGAGTGTTTAAAAAAAAAAAAAAATAGTGTATGTAGCGTGTGTGCCCTTTCCTTCTCCCATGTTTATACTTTTACAGCCATCACATGGGAGCCACACAGGCTTGATTGTACTTGATTCATGAGAGAGTTCCACTCACATTTCTGGCAGAGGTTAGCTCAGGACTGCAAATTGATGCCACAAGATGAGACCGTCTCCATAAGAAACACATCTAAATGGCTCACTCTGGATGATTTGTTGCAGTCTACCTACATTACTGCCCTCTAGGCATTGCAAAGACCCAAAACTTTGCTTATGTGTGATGTGTTATGTGTGATTAAAGGTGTATCAAGGGGGGTACATGTGCGGTCGGTGCACTTGTTTTAGTCTACAACAGCATACCACATCCACTGCTGCAGCTTTGTAAGCATGCACATACAGACAAACATACAGACGCATAGATGTGTGAAAACGTTAAGGAAAAAACAACTTAGTGAGGTGTTGGGCCACTACCAGGCACCAGATGTGTTTCAACATGCCTTGTTATGTATTCTACACGTTTCTGAACTCTACTGGAGGAATGAATACTATTCTTCCGAAAGATATTCCCTCATCTGGTGTTGGAGCGCTATCTGACATGCCAGGTCAATCCGGTGACTGTAAAGTCATGTGATTCAAATTATTTGCATACGTGTCAAACCATTCAGTGACTCCTTGTGCCCTTTATGGAAGCATCTGCATTCACTGCAATGTTTCTCCACTCAGTTATTCTGATTTATTTATTTTTATTTGTCAATTCTGGAGTTGAACAAGATAAAGCGGTGGACACAAAAGAGAACACTGTGGAAATGAAATAGAGATGGAGAGGGGGAACAAGTTAGAGAGGGTTAATATTACGCCAGGCTCTTCACAGAGAAGCCTGATGGTCAGGTGGGTCATGGCATTATTATGCACAGTTGCTGTAGAAACCAACCTTGAACTCAGCTTCACATCTTCATCTTCATAAGAGGCTGAGGAAAAAGTGTGTGTGTGGGCATGTGGAAAAGATGACAGAGTTCAGCTATTTGAAAGTCAAATTAGAACTATGAAGCATGCATGACTGCGTCAGAGAGACGCACACGAGTGTATCATGGGGGGTGTGCAACTAATATGCTATATGGTGAACTGCATAAGCACACACAAGGTACAGACAAGTTATAACAGGGTGGATGTGGGTTGTGTGTTCACTCCAACAGGAAGTGTGCAACATTAAAACAGGAAACTGGTGGTAGAGACACCATTGTGGTTGCAGGTACTGGTGTTCTTTGTTCATGCTTTGTTCTCTCAGATCCACACAAGGTGATCAGTTATGAAAAGATAGTTGTGCAGATGGCGGTGTGCAGGACTGTGGATGACGCGGCATTCTTTTATGGCTTACTGTTAGCTTGTGCTTCATGACATTTGTGCAGATGGAAGCAGTAAAAGAGGTGTTTTGTGTATGTGTGTGTGTGTCTTCCAGCCCAGGGATTCATACATTATTCAGTCACAGACATTAAAGATGTAGATGTGGTCAGAGACATATGCAGGGGAGACACACAGAGTGCTCACACAGACGCACACATATACACATGAATCCACATAAGCATGCCCACACACTTCTGTTGTTGCCTAATGAAACTCTTTATAGATTTTTCATTCCACTTTAATTTGTTTTTTCGTTTTTTTCCCTCTGCTGTTAGTAAATTCACAATCACACATTGTTGACTCAATCTCTACAGGAGTTGAGAGAAAAGATGAGAAAGGAGAGACGGAGAACGGACGGAGTTGAAGAAAAATAGGACGAAAAGTATGTGCGTCTGTTTGTGTGTTTGGACGGGAGAGGCATGAAACGTGTCTCAAGGAGCTGAGATTTCACAGCCCAGTGACTCTGTCACTGTGCACCTGCTCACTGAGACGGTGGGAGGGAATAAATGAGAAAAATAGGGAGGTGAGGTGAGGGGGTTTGGGGTAAAAGCGAGTTGAAAATCCATCAAGAGAGAATTAGGGTGAGAGTATACCAAAGGAATTTATTCAGCAGAAGTCTGCACTGAAAAGCCTATTATAATATATGGCCAAAATTATGCGGACATTCAAACATGACACCGTTGTTGAACATCTCATTACAAATCCATGGGCCACAGTCACTACAGCAGCCTCCACTTTTCTGGGCATGTTTTCCACATGAGTCATTTGCTCCTAATCACCCACAAGAGCATTTGTGAGGTTGGATATTGATGGTGGATGATAAGACCTGGCTTAACGTTGGTATTGCTGTTGTTTGTTGGGGTTGAGGTCAGGGCTCTGTAAAGACAAGTCAAGTTCTTTAACACAATACTTGGATATCTTTTTGAGCCTCACTTTGTGCACTGAAACAGTAAAAGGCCCACACATTTTGACTTCCACAGACTAGCACAGATATTCTTAATAATATTGTGTGATATAGTGATTCCATCAGCACTTAATTCAATACCAGGATTCAATATCAATATAACGAAGGACTCCAATGCTATCTTTAGTCCCTCCCAAATTAATCATCTTGTTGATAGCGCTGCAGCCTCACTGCGAATAACACTCGACTGTCGCTCCTCTAAAGAAGAAGATCATAAAACAGAAAAAGAAAGCTCCAAGGCTTAATTTACAAATCCGCAAACTAAAACTAAAACTAAACTAAAAGTCGAGAAATCTTGAAAGTAAATGGCGTTCCACTAAATTGGAAGAATCTCGTTTAGTCTGGTTAGATCATCTTAAAACGTATAAGAAGGCTCTCCGTAATGCCAGAGCAGCTTATTACTCTTCCTTAATAGAAGAAAATAAGAACAACCCCAGGTTTCTTTTCAGCACTGTAGCCAGGCTGACAGAGAGCCACAGCTCTACAGAGCCTTCTATTCCTATATCTCTTAGTAGTGACGACTTCATGAGCTTCTTTAACGATAAAATTATGATTATTAGAGACAAAATGAATCTCCTCCTGCCCTCAATTGGTAATGACTTAACTTCAACCTCCAGAATTTTAAAAACATTAGTAACTCCTGAAATATATCTAAACTGTTTTACTCCAATCAACCTTAACCAACTAACTTCAACAATCTCATCGTCTAAGCCATCAACCTGTCTTTTAGACCCGATTCCAACTAAACTGTTTAAAGAAGTTTTACCCTTAATTAACACCTCGTTATTAAATATGATCAACCTGTTTCTATTATTTGGCTACGGACCACAATCCTTTACAGTAGCTGTAATAAAACCACTTCTTAAAAAGCCTAGTCTTGATCCAGAGGTTTTAGCCAACTATAGGCCGATATCTAACCTTCCCTTTCTCGCTAAGATCCTTGAGAAAGCAAAACAGTTATGTGATTTTTTACATAATAATAGTTTATTTGAGGTTTTTCAATCTGGATTTAGAGTTCATCATAGCACAGAGACGGCACTGGTGAAAGTTACCAATGACCTTCTATTGGCATCAGACAAAGGACTTGTCTCTGTTCTTGTCTTGTTAGACCTCAGTGCTGCTTTCGACACTGTTGATCATGACATTCTACTACAGAGACTGGAACATTGTGTTGGCATAAAAGGAACCGCACTAAGCTGGTTCAAGTCCTATTTATCTGAGCGATCTCAATTTGTACTTGTTAACGATAAATCCTCCATGACAGCCAAAGTCAGTCTTGGAGTTCCGCAGGGTTCTGTACTTGGACCGATTCTATTCACCTTATATATGCTTCCTTTGGGCAATATTATAAGAAACCACTCTATGAACTTTCATTGTTATGCGGATGATACCCAATTATATCTATCAATTAAACCAGATGAAACCAATCAATTGGCTAAACTTCAAGCCTTAAGGACATAAAAACTTGGATGTCTAGCAACTTTTTGATGTTAAACATAGACAAAACTGAAGTTATTATACTTGGCCCTAAACGCCTCCGAAACGCATTTTCTAATGACATAGAAGCTCTGGATGGCATTAATTTGTCCTCCAGCACCACTGTAAGGAATCTTGGCGTCATCTTTGATCTTTTAACTCCCAAATAAAACAAATCTCATGGACTGCCTTCTTTCATCTACGTAACATTGCAAAAATAAGACACATCCTGTCTCAAAATGATGCAGAAAAACTAGTCCATGCATTTGTTACTTCAAGGCTGGATTACTGCAACTCATTGTTATCAGGTTGTCCCAAAAAGTTGTTTAAGACTCTTGAGTTGATCCAAAATGCAGCGGCACGCGTATTGACAAGAACAAGGAAACGGGATCATATTACTCCTGTATTAGCTGCTCTGCACTGGTTCCCGGTAAAATACAGAATATAATTCAAAATCCTTCTCCTGACTTACAAAGCAATTAATGGTCAGGCTCCAGCATATCTTAAAGATCTCATAGTACCTTATAAACCAACTATAGCATTGCGCTCCCAGACTGCAGGGTTACTTGTAGTTCAAAGAGTCTCTAATGGGAGCCAGAGCCTTCAGCTACCAAGCTCCTCTCCAGTGGAACCAGCTTCCAGTTTGTGTTCAGGAGGCAGACACACTCTCCACATTTAAGAGTAGGCTAAATACTTTCCTTTTTGATAAAGCTTATAGTTAGGGCTGGCTCAGGTTTGCCTTGGATCAGCCCCTAGTTATGCTTCTATAGGCTTAGACTGCCGGAGGACACCTCCCTGCTCTCTTCCTTCTCTTCCTCTCTCCTCCCCTCCCTCTCTTCTTCTCCCTCTCTATCTGTATGCATTTATGTAAATGTATGTTACTAACTCATCATCCGGGTCATCGTCCCCAGAGTTTCTGTGTCTCTCATGTGGCAGGTTGCCACTGATAAAGTTTACGTCAGGATTATGAATCGTGGCTGCGCCTGCTGCCCTGGTCCTGCTGGACACCGGGAAGCCTTTTTGACATTTTCCTGGATTCCTCCAAACTTTCTCTTTTTCAACACAACATCATTTCTGTCAAATGTTGTATTTGTACTATGTTGTTTATCCTGTACACACGACATCTATTGCACGTCTGTCCATCCTGGGAGAGGGATCCCTCCTCAGTTGCTCTCCCTGAGGTTTCTTCCATGTTTCCCTTTAATTATGGGGTTTCTTTTAGGAAGGCGGTGCGTGGGTCTAGGGACAGAGGGTGTCGTAACCTGTACATGCTGTAAAGCACACTGAGACAAATGTATAATTTGTGATATTGGGCTATATAAATACATTTGATTTGAATTTGATTTGATTGATATTAACAATTGAGTGTCCCGGTAAGCCATTACAGTGTTACAATGAGCCAGTTTTCACAATACCAGGACTTTTTACAGTAGACATTTTGACTCCACTGAGCCAGTAATTCCAAACACTGAAACTGGCTCACCTTAATGGAATACAGCCACCATTAATGTTATTAATTACACCTGTTCTTTTCCTGCTTTTGCATGTCAAAACTTCCTTTTCCTCCTGTGACACGTGAGAATGTTCTCTATAAAAAAGACCCATCAGGCCCTCTGTATGTTGTAGCAATAGGATATTGCCTGATTGGAACTAAGGGGTCTAGTCCATAAAAAACAGCCCCAGACCAAAGATACACATAAGTATGCAGACAGGGGTTTCCACAAACACTCTTAGAATGTCTCTATTTCGCTCTCGTTCAATGCAGCTCAGTTTAATATAATTTAATTGCATGAGTGTCAATCAAACGGTATTGCGAGCGATTAAATTATAATGTTGGAAATAATTGAGTATTATACTAATAATAATAATCTCGCTCCCCCTCGCCTACTCTGTCTGTTTCCATCATGATGTTAGAAGATAGGTACTGAACTAGAGAGAGACTCAGGTGTGTCTAAATCTTTAATTGGATTTCTTGTAATCTCTGTTCTTCGGTGAAATGAAACATTTGGGTTTCGGTTAGTTTCACTACAACTCTAGTAATTTCTACATGCCGCTTTAGCTCAATGGAAAAAATTATGTGTGTGAAGATGTTTTGTATGATTTTGTCCAGAACAACACATGGATATGTAGTATATGTGAGTGAATTTGTTTTGAACATGGCTGTATAAATGTGTGTGTGTTTGAGAGAGAGAGAGAGAGAGAGAGAGAGAGAGAGAGAGAGAGAGAGAGAGAGAGGGAGAGAGATGGATATAGTGAGAGATGGGTGTGTGGAGGATGAGTGTGTTATCTTGCAAAGCAGACGTTTTGGAGCATAGCTGTGACTATAAGGTCAGCGTGAGTCCTGTGTTTTAGCCCCAGGATGAAAAGCTAATAGCAGAGTAATGACAGAGAAGGGAACTGCAAACAGGAGATAAGGCCGACGAAAACAAAATGGCCATCGCGTAAAGGGCTGATTACAAAGTCAGCGAGCAAGCATAACAGAGGTAAAGGAGCTAGAGAGAGAGAGAGAGAGAGAGAGAGAGAGAGAGAGAGAGAGAGAGAGAGAGAGAGAGAGAGAGAGAGAGGTGTGGAGGAGATATACAGGGATGGGAGACAATGCTGGATGATAATACATAAGTTGTTAATACAGAAAGTGACCCAGTCTTTTCTGTGACCCAAAAAGCACTAAAGTCAAGAGAGAAATATAACTGCCTTTCTGAACTGGTATAATGAAACCTGAATGACTGTGCTTTTGTGTTATCTAAATGCATCCATCTGTACTTTGTCATTTAAGTTAGCATTCTCATATTATGGCATCTGTTTCCTCATGATCGGAAATGTATCTACAGTCCCACATTTCCACTTAGGGGACTTAACAGGATGCCTTTGATCTGTAGCTGGGAGAGCCAGAGTCACACGCAACATGTTTAAGGTGGAGCACATACAGAGAGCCTTTGTATTTATGTTGAGGAAATAAACATGCTGTGTTGATGAGAATGTCTTCAGGTAGTCACTGGAATATTAAAAATCAATTGATAGCAACCTACTGCAGAGTGTTTAGTTATGATGTTTGTTCTCCCCCTTGTGGTGATTATTACACATTACACCAAACAGAAAAGGACAATATCTCAAATTTGCTCCAATCTGACTGCTGAGCTGCTTACTATAATTAGCTTCGTTAGCTTCTAAAAGTGTATTCTTAAGCTATAACTTCACACCTGAGGGGAACACCTTAAAAATCAACATATCAATGTTTAGTTGACTCTTATTTTCACACCTGTTACTTTTTGAGATGAGACACCCCAGTCAAAAAACATTGTTTTTCATGCACTGGTCAATTTTGAGACTTTGGGCTTCTCTGCCTAAATAATCTTTTAAACTAGTGGAAAGAAAACATCCAAAATACACATTTATAGTGTTTATTTTAATAATCTTTGTCTATTTGCGTCTGTAGATTTCTTCTAAATTCACTAAAAGTTAGCATTTGATTATACCTCATTTGAATATTTATACATAACATTTCAGAAAACTTAAAACAAAAAAAAGGAATTGTCTTAATGTATTCAACTGGGGAAGTTCCATGCTTATATCTAGGAGTTAATTAACTTACCCTATTCACCTGGGGTGTCATTTTACATTTTACATGTTCCCTTTTTTGGATTCACTGTGTTTTTGTGTACACCACATATAATTATTCCCGAGAACATTTTAGTTGTGAATAATGTAAGATAATAATTTATTAGTTGGGGGACTAATAAAGGATTATCTTATTTTATCTCACTACTAAAATGAACCCTCCCAAAATCAATCAAAACTGCAACTCCAACCTGATCCTGCATGTTTACACATCACATCCAAGAGGATTTAGTCCAACCCTTTAAAACAATAAAAAGAAGTAGTAATTTCCTCTCTGGGTGATTTTTCCACCCTCATTACTCCTGACATAAGATATATACTTGCTCCATTGTGAAGGCTACAACATTTACTTGTTAAAACTGGCCAAATTCTCCAATATGTCAACATCTTCTCCTCTACAAGAACGCTCAGCTGTGCATGCTCGAGCGCATGTGCAATGTTGCCTGGCCATACAGAACTCCAGGCTATTCTCCAGCAGCCAGTTTATTCATATTCTGCCACTAGCAGACGCTTGGCTGTCCTTTTCGCTGTGTTGACCAGGTCATCACTTCACACAGTCGTGACTCCTGGCTACTTGACTGAGAAACAACCTTCTGAGTCGACGCAGAACAGAAAATTCACTCCTTGCCTTCTGTCAGAAAAGGCTCATCTTCCATATCTTATCACAAGTACGCCTTCTGACTGAATGTTTTGTCCTCTCTACTCTTGCTACAGCTCTCTAAAAGGTCCTCTCTCTCCCCTTAGATTTCTTTTCAAGGCACTCACTCCCTATACATACTGTACATTCAGTGGCCAGTTTATTAGGTACACCTTGCTAAAACTAATGCAGTCTAATAGAACAGCCTAATATTATGTCCAACCAATATATATCAATGAGCGTAGAATAAATAATATAAACACATCTGAGTAAAACGCAATACAATTTGAATGCACAACAAACTGCAGCCTCCAAAAGGATCATACAGTTGAGTGAACACCTCGCTAACAAAATCAAATAAAACCTGAACATTATAGCCTTTATGATTAATGCAGCCATGTTGTATTAGACTACATTAGTTTTACCTCGATGTATCTAATAAACTGGCAACTGAGTGTGTATAAGCCAAGACCATGCTGAAAATAGTGGCCGTGATTATTGTTGTGCAGCTCTTAAACTCATAGGTATGTATTTCACACATTTCACTTTGGCATTATTTTTGGTCAGCAACATTTGTATGCTATAAAAAAAAGCCATTAAAAATGTTTTCTTTTTCAGCAGTGCAGAAATTCACTCGAAAAAAATTGTGAATTTATTTACTGACATTTTAATGTCTGGATGGAGTTAGAACTCAAGCATAAACTATTATGAATTAAATAAGTGATATGATTTATGTTTATTTGTGTATATGTAATTTATTTATGCATTTTATTTGATCTATTTGTTCTACTTTTTTGTTTTCACCCTGCCCCTGCGTCCGCCGGCTGACTGAAGACACCTTGACACTGTCAGCCATGCATTGATGACACAGATGCTCCGTTCACCTTTTTAGAATCAGATACTTCAGTGAACGGTAATCAGATAAAAACAGTTTACAATATGTTTCTGCTGTGGCACAAAGAGATCTACAGTATGTTTGTTGTCTGTGAAGGTACATGGCAGCATGAACCCAATGACATTTTAACTCCTATGGACAATAATGACATTTAAATCATTTAAATAGAAACTTTTCCGTATTGAATGATATAGATCTGATACAATCTATATACAACACACAGTGCGGCTGCCCTGCAGGATAATGATCGTCACGATTATAATCGAGTTCATTTCCATAGAAGATAAGAGCACAACTCTTATCATGTAACAGAGGCAGCTATTACTGCAGATAACCAGAATATGTTTGAGCGCTGAATGATACAACATCAGATACCGAAACACGTATATACCCTCTCACACAGGAGTATTACTTAAATAGTAAATGTTGCAAACTTTAATCATAAGGCATCTGTTCTGGAAGAGAGGGGATCCTTTCTCTCTTGCTGTTTTCTTCTTCTTTTTTTCCTGTAAAAGGATTCTTTCAGGGAGTTTTTCCTTATCCGATGGGCTGAGGAATATTTGTGATTTTAGGTTTGCGATTATGGGATATAAATTTTAACTCAACTTGACTACCATGCAGAATATCAGCATTTTCAGCACGTTGTTCACCTACAACTGCTGATGGAGCTCTCGTATCAATTAATCATCTGGCAGGAGGAGTACTCAAGTCAATTCTTTTTATACAGCCCAATATCCAATAACATTAGACCCTCTTGTCAGAAGACATCTCCTAATATGCTAATCACCCTTCACACATCAGCAGTGCTGCTGTAAAGAGGTAAGTGAAGGATTCATTGTGTGTAAATGCGGCCATGCATCATAGAACAGTGTCTGTTTGTGGCGTGCTGTAGGTCATCACCTCCAATAATTATAACAAAACATCTAGCAAAAATATAAATACATAACTGAAAGTTACTGACTTTTTGTAACGTCACTTGTAACACTGTAGTTTGTCCACTAGGGAGCACAACAGAATGCTTATGGAAGCAGACTTCTCTCAAATTGAGTCCAGTTTACAAAATAAAAAATGATTCAAAGATATTGAGAACCTTTATTCTCTAATTATTGTCTATCTATTTGATTGTTGTTCCAGTTATTCCTGTGCTTTATTTTCTGAGTTTAATTTGTTTTGTATTCCTTATAGACAAGCACAAACAAGTTTATGATAGCACAAACTATTTATATATTTAGTAAGTTCTTGATGAATTAGCAGTAAGTAAGGCATACACCAGAACATTTGTCTTGTGTGTCAGTTTTTTTGCAGAGCCCTGCACAATCTGAAGTTCCTTCTGCTTCCTCATCTTTGCCCATCTTTCTTCCATCTCTCTCTACTTGCAGTCTCCTTGCCCATTCTCCCTCTCTGCTCTCTCAGAAACGTTTGACTTCTCTCAAAAATATGCAAGTCTTAGTCTTTTCCTCTCTGTCTTTTGTCACACACACACACACACACACACACACACACACACACACACACACACACACACACACACACACACACACACACACACACACACACACACACACACACACAATGACACACACCATGACCACCACAACTCCATGGGAGAGTTCTGTCATGCTCTGTAGATTGGGTGTCCCAGGGTGATTAACTATTGATATGGAGCTCAGGTAACACACCTGATATCTGGGGACAGGGAGAAAGGAAGGGAGGGGAGAGACGGAGAAATATGATAAGAAGGATTGGTGAGAAAAGAGAGAGTGAAACAGAGAAAAATAGTGTATGGGGGTGAAATGGGAAAGAGCCACATGGTGAGAGAGCCAGTCAACAGACAAATGACGAGTAAGCAGTCGCATATACTCCAAATCTACATACATGCCCTTTTTGGATTGGAGGGCACAGTGGGCCCAGTAGCCAATAGCAGAGTGGAATGCTGTGATGACTCGGGGCATAGCTGAGGAAATGAGATGCCAAGGGCAGTGAATGTATCAAAAGAGATTAACAGCATGTGTGTGTGTGGAGGGCTGACGCATAAACAAATGGACCACTGTTAGAGAAGAAACATCCATTTGTGTTTAACCACACACATCAGGTCTCTACTCTCCGACCCTCATCCTCCAAAATTATGTACATTCCCTCCAGCTAGTTTGTGTGTGTTTACCATGTAAACAGACCTACCGCTTTGTGTGACAGTCAAGTCCCTATGTCGGCATGATTACAAAGAACGCAACACTTAAATCCTTTATCTCCAAATCTTTTCTACCTGATAAGCATCTGTCCTCTCTTGACTGTTTGGCGGTAGGGAGTTAACCCAAGCATCTTTCCAAACGTTCCCTGCAGGCAAACTGTAGCACAACAGCTTTTCTCTACTTCTACAGCACAGGGGGTGTTTAATGTGTATTGTGCTGTATCAAATGAAAATAAATGAGCTGGTGGATGAATCAAGACTAAACTATCTGTAACACAATCTTCACAATCATCAGCCGGTAGCCTATTGTTTGAACAATTAATGGTATTTTTTCAACCTTAACACACACACACACACACATACACACCTGCACACACAGATGGTGTACTAATGTGACTCAGCACAACAGTTTGCTGTGGATAGCTCATTATTTTGCTGATTATAAAGATATATTACAAAGCATTTTCGCCAATATGGTTTTAATAGAACTGAGTGCTAAATTCCAGCACCATCAGGAACTTTATCTTCCAGCCCTCCGTCATCAATCTTTTAGAAGCGCACACACACACACACACACACACACACACACACACACACACACACACACACACAAGCTGAGTGGGTGAAATAGAAAGGTAGATATATCTACCTTTCTATTTGGTTAATGGTTAATAAACCATTCACTTATGCTGTAAAGTTCAGCTACATACCATTAAAAACTACCGTTTTATCTCTTTGAGAGGCAAGAACATTTTACCATTTATTTGGACCAAAATGTATTTATTAAAACCATGTACAACTACAGACTTGACCGATTAAAAACCCTAAATTAATTACTTTTAAAATAATATGTAAATCCACATAATGAAAGAAATCCATGAGCAATTGTTATCAGATTATTCACATATATAACTGCATTACTAACACATGGGTTATTAGAGAATTATTGACAACCTAAAACTCCCCCAAAAGTTGTACTTATCAGTATCTTAAAACTGTAAAAAAAGACATTAGTAAATTATTTATTAACCATTTATACAACAATTACTTACATATTATTAGAGCTGAAACAATTGATGATGATATCCATTAGTTTAATAATAACATAAAAAGATTGTTTGATCAAACAAAAAATGCAAACATTCTCTGGGTCCTGTCTCTTAAATGTTAAGATATGCTGCCGTTCCAATTTATAGCCTAGTTAACTGAATATCTTCATGCTGCTTTTTCTCTGTTTTACATCATTGTACATTGACTATCTTTGAGTTTTATTGCTTGGCCCAAAGAAGCAATTAAAATATGTCACAATGGCCTTTGGGAAATTGTGATGGCCATTTTGTTTCTTTTTATAGTTTTACACATTTTACAAACGACATAATTAATCCATTCATCGCAAAATATAAATACACAGATTAACCCATAATGAAAATAATAGTTAGTTGCAGCCCTACAATTTACAAACCATTTATAAAAGGTGCCTTATTAGAATGTGATACCATGACATGGAGTATTAATAATGCAGCCTTCCTAATACAACAATACAACATAAACATATAAATGTTCAGATAAGCATTCAAATGTTTTCCTCTACTTCAGAGGCAATATCTTACATCCTATAATCGAATCACCATTTATGATCAATCTTTTATTTAATCCAACAAATACAATGTGAGTCAGAGAAAAAAAGGTGGCCCTTGATCAATCCGCATTAGCCCACATCATCCGAACTGCTGATAGTATCAACACAAGCGAAGTCACTTGTAACAGAGGTGAAGAAGGCAAAACCTGTAAGGGCCGATATTCCTCACTCCACCCTTATTGTGTGTTACTCAACCAGCCCCAGTGTGTTCCCCTCTGGCGTTCCCTTTCTCTCCATCTCGCAACAGCACTAGTCCCGCCCCTGTGAGAGGGACTGGGAGTTTAATGTTCCCTCTGCCCGTCTTTGATACACGGGGACCCATTATACTTAACTGCCGTTTTCATCACGACTTTTTTTTATGTGTTTTACCTCCCCCGACACTTTAAATTGCGTTCAAGAAAATTAGAACTACTGCTGTTTCACTTCCCCACCTCTCTCGAGCAACATTCAAGTCACAAGGTAAGGCCAGCACACGCGAGCTATGACACAACAGGTGTAGCGTTAACTCAGCCTGGTTTACTCGACGAAAGGGTTAGGGTTAAACTTTTTAATTATTTTTTTGTTCATGCTTATAATTACAAGAAGTAATTTTATATTGTTGAAGTTGAGAGCTGTGAACTCTACCGTGTTGTTTGGCTGCTTTTACTGAAAGCGCAGGTGCGACAGTCAAAACCTCCTGAGACACAGGTGTAACCAGGTTGCTGTGTTGCGTTCAAGTCCTTTACAAATTCTCCCTAACAAAAATGTCACCGTGGGCGAATACTTAATTGCTATGATATACACCAGAGGATGGATTCTGTAAATGTTATATATCCTGTAGCATCACCATGGTAGTCTTAAATCTATTTTGACGGCCAAAGTTTTACTTTGATAGTGTCATTTCAAAAGTGTTTTCAAATGCCTGCTCTCTGGGTTATCAGACTGCAGGATCCCAGTAAACCTTTTCACCCATGAAACATGCACTGAGATATTTTCGTGGCATATTGAACTCCTGAAAAGTAAACACTGATGTTTTATGATCTCAAACCTAAACTGTCCTATGAAACCTCCAAAGCCTATTTGGCCTAATGACATTGCTTCTCCTTTGCTTGACCTTATGCCTGTTCAGCTTGTTACGCCAAACCAAAACGACCACCTGATAAAAAAAAAACATAAAGTCGCTGCCAAACATGTTAACAACATAATAACTTGTATGTTGAATAAGATTAATTTGTATCCTCAAGAAATTAATTGTACTACTGCTTGAAGACTTTGTGTGTCATATTGTGCCTTTATCCAGAGCTATACCTTTTATTATAAGGGCAAACAATATACACCCATCTATACTGAGACAGGATGCTGTACTTATATATATATTAAGGTTGTCAATCTTCCTAATAAATATCATCCAATGAATTACCACTATGGGCTGAATATATCGTATAAGGATATTTGACTACTTTTTACCTTTACATCATTGTTTTGTCTTTACATTCATCAGTGCTTCTTTATTTGAGGTACTTTATGTGAATGAGATACTGCTGATTGATACTGGAAACCTTGCTGCTTTGTCTCAGCCCTCTGCTTTGAACTGCTAACTTGTTGTAAGACAGAGCCTGTCAGACCTGTTCTCGTTTGCCAATGGTTGTGGTGGAGGTAGGATGACATTAAAGTAAGCAGAAAGAGTAAGGAGAGTCAGCAGTGGCATGCATAGAAAAATGACAGGTATTAGGAAGGAGATAGTTTGAAGGAATGAGGTTTATTAAGATACTGAATGTCTGTAACGTAGGCTGTGATATTTCCATAGCCTTTATGTATGAGGAGTACATTTTCGAATGGTGATGAATAAAGGAATGCAGAGAGATCATGTTGCCATTATAAACAGCTTCTCATGTGGGTTGGCATGGGACAATGAAGTGTTTTTCACCCACATGTTTTCACCAGAATTCAAGATCTAAAGGCTCTTGACCTTGGCCTAACTTATCTAATAAGTGCTCCTGGCTTCACCTTTTCATATAGATGTATTAGGACTAAAGTTGTTATTGTACAGATATCACACTATTATTAACCTTCTGTAGACTTTGAGCTAAAGTGCCTTTTCACACATGCATGCACTCAGATATGTTTGTTGCTTTGTTGATATTGGAATGAAGCCACCAGGCCAATGTTGGCATCTTACATTTCATTATCTGACTGTCTGACTTGTGATCTGATAAAAATTGCATGAAACATTTATTTATTTCAATATATTTTTTCCGTTTTTGGCAGGTTACAAATGAATTTGTCTCAAATCTGACCTGAAAGGTAAAGTGAACCATGTGTTCTAACCTGCTATTGGCCTCAAGGGACCACATTTTGATTATCTTTCAGCAAACAAACCTGATATCAGTTATTAACACTCAATTAAAGATATGAGGCAACATAAATAGCTTGGACTGACTTGTGTTTGACTTAATATCGGTCGTTAGAAGTAATATCTCCCCTCTCAACAGGGTGCATTGAGCTAATGAACCCCCCACAGCGGGAGCAGCAAGACTGTTCCTCCCGCTGTGCTAAATCAATTTAATGTTAGTCCAGATTATGGTATTAGAGTGTAATAATTGCTGTATAATTACTTTCATGTGCCACTCTTAATAAATGAAAATAGCTTTCCGTAAAAGCTGTAATTGGTTTGATTTTCAATAACACACAACTGAAAGCAATTCAAGGCAATTAATTTGAGATGATGGAAGATATATGGTGTGAGTTTCTAATTATTTACAATACGTTTTTTGTTGAGGCCTAAGTGGTGGTTTGTTTTGCACAATAAACTCATCGGTCATGTAGTTTTTACAAAATCTTTTTGAGTCTGAGTTTGAACTGTTGATTTAAAGCAGGATAGTATGGTACAAATAAATCAATGACCTGTATCACAACATGGCACATGTTTGCATAATCATATAAAACAATCACATTGATGTCATCTGGGATTGATTGTAGATTTCACTCAGCAATAGGTTCAGACATTTGTTTCACTTAATAATAATGTAGCTGTTAAAAAAGATCTCGTATCACAATATCATATATCTCCCGGCTATTATCTGCTTAGCATAACATATTATGCCTTCATAAAAAGCGTTTATTACAAACTTTAACAGATCTTTCTCTACTTTTTTAACTTTTGTAAATTATTCCTGTCCACTTTGTCTTCACCCCCGGTCAGTTCGTATTCTTTAATTCTCTTAATCCAGATAATTTCCTCAGCCCTCCCTGCGCGCAGGGTAACCAGACTCCATTGTTAGTAATTTAAGTCATGACGCATCGCAGTCCTGGGTAGACAGTGGCTGGTTTCTATAGTTACCGTCAACAGTCTGGCCTGAGAAGTGTTTGTAACGATATCCTCAGGACAATGCTAAACAAAATTCATATTAGTGACAAACAAGTGTCTGATACACTCTATAATCCTGTTAAGATGCTATCAGGAGGTGGTCAGCAGAAACAATATGGGCCGTGCCATTTGATATAGATTTAGACGCAACAGAAATGAAATCAACATATATTGCTCTGATGCTAAAAATGACATATCTTGTGGAGCTGACAGGAGAAAATAACCACTTATACTGTGAACGATCGCAGGGCGCTGCAGCCTATCACAGAACACACTGAACCACAGACAGGGTACGCCCTGGAAAGGTTGCTAGCCTTTGACACATACGGACACAGAATGACATCCACACCTTCAGGCAGTTTACACTTTCCTATTCCTCTAATCTTCTATCTTTGGACTGGAATGAAATCCACGCAAACACAAGAACATTTCAACTTCACACAGGGAACACCCAGGTGGAGTCTGATCCATTTATGTATTTGCTTAACTAGGTGTAGGACATTTTAAGGCTGATTACATACTATGCTAACAAATGTGTAACCATTGTGCAAAATGCCATCGCTCATCCGATTCTTTTTTCTGAAGTTATGATCGGATCATTTGGAAGAGCATATTTTATAGATGTTTGCTATCTCTAGTGGTCCAAAAGGAGAGCTTTGAAAGGCGATGGTAGGCAACACATATTTTGCAAATAGTTCAAGAAATTATTAATCTAAGGTTTCCAGTGCTGATAATTAATCCAAGTGAGAGGGAGAGTGAAGGCATATAGGGCAGAGGCTTTGCCAGGGTGGTATGATAATGGTTCTTTGTGTTTGTGTTTGTGAATAGAGCGGCTGAAGGTTTAGAATGACGTTGGTGCTGCCCACACCATTTCAGTGATGTGCACAAAGCAAGGAGGGATGAAGGGGTGGAATTTAAATGAAGAGAAAGAAAGACAAAGGTTAATGAGTAAAGGTACACTTGAGGATGAAAAAACTGCGACACTAAGACGTGTATTATCTCAATACCACTTCTCATTTGTATGACAACCGAAACTCAATTGAAGATAAGGACGATATTGCAGTAATTTCCAGGCCAGAAGTTTAATGCATACAATTAAAGACTTTTCCCAATGTGAAACAGTTGCCGCCTTGCATCATGGGCTACTAATGAATAGTGGGCCAGAATAACGTTCAACGTTCATTCTTTACCTTCTCTGAGTCTGAGTGAGACACCTTTCTGACTTGTGAGTTTATGTCAGGATCATCATTGAAGATGTAAGACAAACGGTATTTGGCCTGTTCAAATATTTCTCAGTATCAAATGTATAATGTATGTATGATTAATTCCTCTAACCCAATAATAATCCAGGATGTTTCTATACTTTCTGAGCAGCATTGAGTATTATGACCTTTCTTTGTGATGTCTGTCCTCTGTTTTTATTTAAATATCAGGCTTAAAATTGTTGATTTCTTTATAATTTCAGCCATGCTACTACCTTTGTCACTCCTCCTTGGCCTCCTCCCTTGGAGTCCCAGTGCATCATGGGCCGCTAAAGTGATCGTGGTCCCACCCATCATGTTTGAATCACACCTCTACATCTTCAAGACTCTGGCCACGGCTCTACACCAGGAGGGCCATGAGACTCATTTTCTAATTTCAGAAGGTCGTGGCGTGCCCCCCTCCCCTTACTACCACTTACAGCGCTACCCAGGGATCTTTAACAGCACGACAGCTGACAATTTCCTCCAGTCTAAAGTCAGCAACATCTTCTCAGGCCGCCTGACGTTTCTTGAACTGTTTGACATTCTTGACCACTACTCCCAGAACTGTGATGCTGTTGTTGGCAGTGTTGAAGTAATGACCCGCCTGAAGGAGGCCAAGTTTGACCTGCTGCTGGTGGACCCTAATGAGATGTGTGGTTTTGTGATCGCTCATATCCTGGGTGTGAAATATGCCGTGTTCAGCACAGGGCTGTGGTACCCTGCGGAGGCGGGCGCCCCAGCCCCGCTTTCATATGTTCCCGAATTCAACTCATTGCTGACAGACCGCATGTCTCTGGTCCAGAGGATCGCCAACACAGCTGTTTACCTGGTGCAGCGCTTTGGAGTCCGTTATATTGCATTACCCAAGTATGACCGGATTATGAAGAAACACGGAGTGAAGCCTCAAGTGGCCATGTCTGACTTGGTGCAGGGCAGCCGGCTGTGGATGCTGTGCACTGACATGGCTCTGGAGTTCCCCAGGCCCACCCTGCCACATGTGGTGTACATAGGAGGCATCCTTACCAAGCCCCCCAACCCACTACCACAGGTCAGTACTGACATACACACAGGCCGCTGACAAGCAAATGCTTATGCAGTGTTTCACTTTTTGGTTTATTGAATTTTTCATCACATCATCAATCGCAAATCAAGTGAGAAACTATAAGGATAAAATAACCAGACCGCAAAGTCTGTTTTTGGTTAATCCAGCAAAATGAAATACCTGACACATCAAGGTGCTTCATCAGTCCTGCTCATTGATATGAAACACTTCCCACAATGGCCTCGTGCGCTCAGAGAGAAGGTAAAGGGATAGTTAGAGCATGATTAACCAAATGGAAAAATCTGTAATGTTTGACAAATATATATCATCTCACAGTATTTAGTATACTGTATATTGTCATATCGCCCAGCACTACTACGGATACCAATGTCCTCACTCATTTATATTAAGAGATGATCTTGATCCACATGCTTAAATAAAAAAGTCACACATATGTCAATATTTAGGACTTTTTGCGCCCACTGTGGATGCTGGAACATAACATGAAGGCTTTGTGCCATTGGTGCCAAAGGTACTGCAGAACAATGGCTAATTCATGGTAACAGAGTTTGCCTATGACATTATGCAAATGTATGGTTTCATGGGCAGGAAGGAAAGCCATAATATTATGATTCACTTTGACTTGAGAGCAGTGTATCCATTTTGTGTTACATGTAAGTATAGCCCAGGCATTTACACATTTTCCTTTTCATCAGACCATTAGCAACAGTCCACTCACCTGGACGTTTCAGCATGTGTGTGTTCTCAGTGTGTGCCCTAAAGGATTTCAAGACATGTATTAAAAAAGCAACAGAATGAGTTTTGGTTGATCAATTTCCTCTCGATTTTTAGCTCTTATCTCTTATCTCTTATATCGTTAATGGGTCTAATCAAGCCACCACTTTTGTCACTCATAAAGACTTAGCTGCAATGTGTATGATGACTCTCATTGTCAGTTCACATACAGAAAGTACACATACATTTTCTCTTCGTATTATCCCCTCTGTCAGACTGAGTTTCATTATTCTTTTGTGTCTACTCTTGCTTGTCCCTATTGTGTCCCCTATCATTGGTAACTCTTATCAATCCTGCTACAAAGCCATCCTTTATAGACTTTGCTGGCTTGAGGATTGGTTTGCATTGCATGGACGCGGTAGATTTTGAGCAGAGAGCGAGGGGAGTCTTGGAGAGCAGAGGCGGGTGGTGATGGGGGGTTAGTCCAGCGTTCGGATGCCGAGGGCGGGGTCCGTTGGTATCTACTGCGGGGGGTTTTGGAATGCCACTCGAGCCAATAGGGAGCATTGTGCCGTGTTGTGTGTAGGGAGTTATAATGGAAGTGGAGGGAGAACGAGGCCATTGTTCTGGGCAGAGCTTTGGGGACACTGAGACTCTTTTATGGGGTCACTAAGGCTGCGTTGTAGGGACAGTAGGGCTGCACTGCTGGGACACA
The DNA here is from genome assembly GCF_900634415.1 of Cottoperca gobio. NCBI lineage: Eukaryota > Metazoa > Chordata > Actinopteri > Perciformes > Bovichtidae > Cottoperca > Cottoperca gobio. The sequence goes on along the minus strand of NC_041355.1, from coordinate 9,248,719 downwards.
GAGTCCAGTGTGCCCTGATGTTGCTCCGTGCCAGGGCCAGCCTTAGCTGCCGCAGCTGGACCGTGAGCCTCCCTCCCTCTGCTTGTCCTACACTTACTTCTATCACTCCAACATGGCTGCTCCCTGACCTTACCAGAAGCTGGTTAGGTTATGTGGATTACTCCTTTTGAGTAAAACCAAGAACAGGAACGGGGCCCAAGGAGAAGGAGAATATTATTTTCTTATTCTTTCCAAAGGCATGTCATGTCTCTCGTTTTCAGTGGCTCAGACCAAAGCCACAGTGTACCAATAGATTTAGGTAGGATAGTTGTTGGATGTAAAACTTTACGTCTTTCTTTACGGAAAAAGTAATGAGAATATCTGTGTTTACCTCATAGAGATGTTACCGTATTAACCAGCTTTGTTCAGTTTCAAATTCCAAGTTGTAATCCAGACTGGGAGCTCTGATATATCTGACATCTAAATATTAGATGTGTCTAAAAGCTCCGTCGACATAGTGTAATTTAATGTTAACTTGGTGAGTGCTCTTGAGTTCATACCTCCACTTCTACCTATCAACTGTAACATGTGTGGCTATTTTCTTTAGCAGAAAATAGTTGTAAAGCAAAATAGTTGTCAGTGACATGTTGTTTCCAGAGAGACATGCTGCTGTTGAATTTTCTTTGAGTATCACAAGAGAAATCCATTTCACCTTCACTCCATTGAGTTTGGCAGCAGAAACCTCAGATATCTCAAAACTTGGCACATTAAATGGAAACTGTCAGCGTGGATAGATACCACCAAGAGTGCAAGAGAAAAATATAGTTTGTTGGGATTTAGGGAACTGACCCTTTCAGGATATAAGCGAGTTGTGAATGTATGGATCAGAAGAGAATGTTTTAGAGTGGTATTTGTTGTCAATATTTACGATATTTGCTTTGTATCTGATGGCTAATGACTTTTGTGTAGTTGTATGATATTTTGTAAATGATTGTTAGTCAGGAGTACTGCCTGTTCTTAACAAGTTTCCCTACTGATGCAATGAAGTACATTGTATTGTCAGCTCCATAATAGATCAGCATTTGTTTGGTTTACAATTTTATATCAATGATTCATCAAGGTAATGCAGTTTTCATGTTCTACAAATGAGTGCCTAGAGAAAAATTGTGAGATCTTGCGGAAATATGCTACTTGCCAATTTGTTTATTGGTATATTTTGAAGGAAGTTACAACAAGCAGCAATTCAGATGAGATCAAAATGTCACATTTATTAGTAGTGTAGTGTTTTCAGTTTTCTTGTCTATTGTGGATCCGATTGAAAGGACAATTGACAGTATGTGTCAAAAACAGGAAATTCTAGAGCCTTGCACACACTGTATGATGAAATAAGGCCATCTAGATGTAAAATCAATAGGAAAATGAGAATGTTGCATTAAGATCAGTCACTTTGTGGACTATCAACATTGTTCATTAATGTCGTAATATGAAATGATGAAGTTTTAATGCAACACTGGGCACCTTATTGCAAATGCAAGCTCAGCACATCCATAGTTGCAGTTCTGAGGCATTAATTTGATGCATTTAACAGCTCCATGCATTACACTTCCTGTGTCTTGCTTGATAAACTTCTGCTGCCGACATTTCTTATGTTAAACATATTTAACATTCCTGGATTTGAATGAAAGTAAATAAAAATGGTGTCAGTGTGGATTTACTTTTTTTCTTATGAGACTACTGCGTTGAAGTTGAAATGCTGATGCGGTGTAGTGCAGTACTCATTGAGTGGTGAGTGAAAATACTGTATCACTTACAAATACTTGTTGTCATTTCTTTAGATATAGGCTTTTGCCATATTACAACATTTCTACGACCTCCTCTGCAATATATATATATATATATATGTATATATATATATATATATATATATATATATGTATATATATATATATATATATATATATATATATATATATATATATATATATATATATATATATACATATATATATATATATATATATATATATATATATATATATATATATATATATATATATGTGTGTGTGTGTGTCCTTTTGTTTTCTTTGTCTTATTTTGTCCCTTTTTTTCGCCCCCGTTTATCGGTGATGTCCCTGTAAAGTCACTGCTGTTTTGTTTTTGCACCAAGAAAATAAAAAGGAGATATTTATAGAAGCTGTATCAGCTGCAATATGATAACATCATATCTGCCTGTTGCTTATCAAATTATACCATAATAAAAATGAATTAGTGTATTATATACTCTCACTGATAGTTATTCTGCAAAGTTGACTGAGGTTTATGACATTGTCTTCTTTTATCTCTAAAGGTATAAATCATTCGGAACATGAGTGTGAAACAAACATCGTTTTTAAAGTGATTAAAACGACCACAGTGTTCAAAGTGTATGTGAATGGTCTGTTTTATTGATGTAAGCTATTTATCTTCTAAAATTGAGCTCAGCTGTTAAATTTCAATGATCACATTATATCTCCAATTTTGGTCATTTGAATGCTTGCAAAATACACATGTATAAATCTACTACATTAAACAAAGGACTGGTGAGGTTAAGAAACTCTACAAAAATAATTATTTTAGCTCTCATTGTCTTTCTCTCACATTCCCACAGGATTTTGAGGCCTGGGTGAATGACACAGCGGAGCATGGCTTTGTGGTTGTGTCGTTTGGAGCTGGGGTCAAGTACCTTTCCCATGACATTGCTCACAAACTTGCAGGAGCCCTCGCCAGGCTGCCCCAGCGTGTCGTCTGGAGGTAAAGTACCTGTTTTCTCTCTCATACTGGACGCTGCTGTTACTGTGACAGATGTGAACAGGACTTCCTAGTGAGCTTCAAGTCACTGTATTTCCTCCACTCAGCACTCATGGGGCTAAGTTTAATATATTTATATCATATCAAATGTTTATATGAACCGTCATGATGATATTATGCACAATATATATATTTTTTATTGTCTTCAGAATGTCAACTTGTGTGATAAGTTTTAATATTCAGTTTATTCTTCAATTTGTCTTTGTCTTTAGCCCAAAGTTCATATCCCCGCCTCACATTTGCTTCAGTGGTCTTATCTGAGGTCGTCCACTTGATCAAACAACATTGATTAGTGGATCCTGTTCCCTAAGAAACTCTGTTCTCTAGTCCTTCACATGTTAATGGTGGAAAGACCTTTTGTATTTGCTTAGTTAAACATACCTACATGCTAAGTGGTAGGTGATACTGTTAGCTACAGTGGTCTGACAACAACATTGTGGGTCATTGGCCACGGGACAGGCGAAATATGTCTGTGATGGGGAAACTAAAACTGTTGCATTATCTGTGCATGCATGTGTCCGTCACAGTGTCATACACCATGAATGTAAATGTTTATGTGTTCAGCATGAATTAATGACAAGAGGTCCTTCCGAGTTATCTAAAATGCACAGCATTTATGTTGTGTTTTTCTAGTCTATATATTATTAGTCCCACAATGGGGAAATGTATCCTTGTTATAGCAAAATAACAAGAAAGTAAAGTGGCGAGTACACAATAATTAAATAGAATACAATACAGTAAAAGTAGTATAAGTACAGAGTCGTTGATACAAAGTTGTAAAAGTGAGTATTGCACATGGCAGTGATAATTGCACAACAGTGATGGAAGAGTCTGTTCTTGGTGTGGTGGTCTACATTTACCCATTCATACTCTGATGGCAGAGGCTGCCATGCAAGGATCCAACTTTGCACTCATCATGAGCGGTTAGGGGTTCAGTGTCTTGCTTAACGACACTTCGACACTCCAATCCAACCAGGAACCTTCCGATTTACGAGACGACCACTCTCCCTCCTAAGCCCCTTATTTTAAATGTTTCTGCTGGCCCAGTTAGAGAGATGGATTTGATTTAAATCTAATCTTTTGTAATAATTTACACAGAGTATAGCTATGATCTACTGACTGACCTGAGCAGGAAAACACAAAAAAATAAGAGGTTGTCAAGTGGGGGTGATGGAGGAGAAGACAAACACTGCTTTAAAATTCCATCCATGAACCTGTTAATCCTTAACTCTTATCTCAGTATATTTAGGAGTTGGTGATTCATTGACCACATTCACACACATTGCTTTTGTGTCATGTTGATTCCATAGATGGATAAAGAAAAGTTAATTAGACATAGAAAAACTGACTAGCTTGAGTTTCCATAATCCTGTTTATATAGATCAATCTATTCTAGGATTTCCAACTAGCAGGAACAAAGCCTTGATCCTAGTTCTATGTTTTTGGTGGAGCTGGGTTAATGTTTGAACATGTTAAGCCTGTCTGCAGAGGTTGGTGAAGGTCTTCACTTGTAGGAACAAACAATTTACAATGATGTCACAACTGAGAGCACAGATAACTACCGTTTTGAAATGTTGTTTT